>NC_068996.1:1807512-1817176 GCF_001194135.2 Octopus bimaculoides | reverse complement strand
ATATATATATATATATATATACATACATATATGCACCTTCAAATTTTATTATACATGCATGCCTCATATTTATATATGTGTATCTCTCTCTCTCTCTCTCTCTCTCTTTGTGTGTGTGTATGTATATATATATATTGGTGCGCTTACACGAATACTATGGACATTTTTACTCCCTTACCTTTACTCCCTCCCTTCACTCAGCGGTCATTCTAGTAGCTCTTTTGTCTTAATAACGGTCAACCAAACAGTAATTTCCCTTTGTTTAACGGTCATTTTCTTAGCATTTTTCGATGGCCAGGTAACTGAAGAGATGGCGGCGTGGGTTTCCGCCCTGACATCCGAAACTCGGAGTTTTATCATGGCTACCGAATAATTGTCACATATTATTTACAGATAAATTCCACTATTTACATAATATCGAGGTCACTTTCTTTTGTTGTCTTACCTTTTCCCTCAATATATATATATATATATATATATATATATATATATACAAACACTGTTCACATTTTCTGACAGAAATATAGAAGTATAGGGATCAAATGGTTAAGAGTTCTTTTCGTAACTTCGTGTTTGTTGAAATTGATTCTACAGCACTGATGAGTGAAATAATTCTGTATATGAAAACTCTGCAGTAAACAGTAATACGTTCTTGCATGCACTTCCCTTCCCAACCACATACATTTGATAGAAATACTAGGCTAATTTACTGAAATTATGATTATATCTCATTAGTTTCATGCGACCACGTTCTTCTAACTAATATAATTTTCTGAAAAGTATCGTGATATTTAGGACATATTATTTAATGTACTCAGGAAAATGGGACCAAAATTTTATTAAAATCAAATTAACAGCAGTTTAATGAAAATACAAACTTGATATTTCTAATTGATATTTAAGGTAGACAGGGAATGCTGAGTAAATAGAATTCCAGAAAACATACTGACAGAATAAGATCAGTTATATATTATCATAATGACGATAATATGGTTGTGTGTAACATTACAATATTGCTGAGTGTTTTATCAGCTTGTAGTTGTGAGTTTAAAAACTCACGTGTTGTTAGTTTCTTGGAAAGCGATCAATTACATCACAACGCAGGCAAGTTTTTAATAAAATGATGTTCCTACAATTTAATTGAATATGCTCCCACTATTGTTATACTTTTTATTTTGATTAACAAGGGATAAAAAGTTGATGCGGGAGAAATCTAGCCTCGTGAAACGCGCACCGGTAACTAGCATGTTACCGGTTAAATGTTTCCTTTTCTTATTTAATATGGACAGGTATAAATGATGGTTATTTCATTATATTTCACAAAGCTGAATCCAATGAATTCTGTTCAAGATTCCAAGCAAACTATCCTGTAGGATATTCTCACTTAGAATTCTCACTTAAAATCTCAAGACTTAAATCTACGAGTTAACATCCTGCAAGAGCGCATTAAATTTTCAGTTGAGTAAACTTCAGCATAAAATGAAATGTCTTTTCCAAGAGAATAATTTTGCTTGTTTTGGGAATCGACCCCACGACCTTACGATAGAGTATCTAGTGTATCCCATTGCCTAGCCTCTAGGATACCCGCCATTATCATTCAAGTGACTAAATGTAAAAAGTCTCCAATGGTACCACAAACGGCTCGATAAGACGTCATCATTGCAAGAACAATGTATGATCGAAATTATAGCTTACTATGCTGATTCTTTTATCCATTTTGAAAGTGGTCAATTAATTTTGTTTACCTTACACTAATGTAAGCTCAGTACTGAAGAATTCTAGTGACGCTAAACTATTCTGTGAGAAGTTATAAAAGCTGTATGGTAATTATAATTAGACTTTGGAGATAGAAGCCACGTTTATGTATTTTAAACAGGTCGGGACGCAGGAATAAAATACACACAAAAGAATGAAAACTGAGTTATGCGTTTGATTTTTATCCTATCCTGTGTACTTTTCAAAAAAAAAAAAAAAAGGAAAGAAAAGGCATAATATTTTATAAATATTTTGCGAGGATTTGTTAAGTGAAAATATACAATTTGCCGGAAAATTACTCAACTAAGCACATATATTGAATACAATATGCTAATATTGAAACTGCTATGCATAATAATAGAATTTCTGTTCTTGTCTCTAGATTATTATTAAGGGGATGTGTTTGTTTATTATATCGACACCTGGTTCTTAACTCGTTTTTTTTTTAACGACTCTGTAAGGATGAAAGCAAAGTTAACCTTGGTGACGTATGAACTTAGAATGTAAAATGCCGGGGGAAGTACCACTAAATATTTTGTCTAGAACTTGAAAATTCTCCCAGTCCATCACCTTTGTTTCCATTTTGGGGACAAGACCAGTAATTATAGAGGGATGATGCGAGCTCATTACATCAACTCCATTGCTCAACTTGTACTCCCAGGAGTAATTTGAAGGGAAAACGTAAAGGACTGGTAGAAATGCCGCAAAGCCTTTTGTCCGAAACATTAATAATAATAATAATAATAATAATAATAATAATAATAATAATAATAATAATGATCCTTTCTACTCTAGATACAAAGTCTGAAATTTTGTTGGGGAAACTTACTCGATTACCTCGATCCCAGTCTCAAATGATATCAACCGCATCGACTCCAAAAGCTTGAAAGGCAAATCCAAGCTTCACAGAATTTGGATTTAGAACGTAAAGACGGATGAATTCACAATAATTATTGATATAGACAAAACACACAAACACACACACACACACACACACACACACACACACACACACACACACACACACACACATTTTAATGAGCAACTGTTTTAAGTTTATTTCCTTTACATATCCGATTTAAAATTAATGTTATGTATGTGACTTCATCCGCCACCCGTTTATAACAACAATACTTCGCAGCTTGGGTAACTTTAACGGAGCCCTAACCCTAACCCTAACCCTAACCCTAACCCTAACCCTATCTATTGAAAACGATAGTGCCCCCCTTTAATTGCAGAGGCCTTTAAAGTGTCATGTGTACTACCTTTCCTTCTTCACTAGAAGATAAAATGTAATTCCAAGCAGTAATGAAATATTTTATAAATATATATTTATTTTAAACACGCTACTGCATACTAGACACAAAAGTCTTTCACTACAAATTCTGCTTCGCAAAAAGCCTCATATCTTAAATATCAATCTTCCTTCAGACACTCGACTCATTGTTCTCCAACAGCGAAATACGACTCTGATTAACATAGTCATGTTAGAATTCAGAATTTATTAAGAATGAATATGAATGTCATTGTTCTGATTCTCGTTGTTCGCTGTGCATATGACGGTTTATTAACGGTTGGCAGTTTCTAGTTCACATCAGCAAATAAATTGTTTGGTAAATGCATGAACAAGAGCGATAAAACAAAAACAAAAATAACTCTTCTTTCATTCGTCCGAAATAGTTTTAGCTGAGGAAACAGAACAAGGACGAAACACTGGGTGTCTCAAATCTCACCCTACACAGATAAATCAAATATGTTGCAAACTCACTTTCGTCTGAAAGAAGAAGTTGAAATACCGCAGCGATGAACATTTTCATGTTCGCATCTATCGGCATGCGTTAAAAATCAACATGTATATCATTGTAAGATATATTCCTTACGCAATTATGCAAGTGTCAATGCCACAACACCAACTTAAATATTTCCTTTCAAGAGAGAGCCTCAATGTGACAGTTAAATCTGCTGAAAAAGTTTAACCCCATCATCTCAGAAATGGAAGTGGGTGTTAGAAAATTTAGTTCAAGGAAGTTTTAAACATGGACCTGTCCGATCGAGTTGAGCCGAAACTAAAATTAGCATATTAACAAAAAATTTTTAATACCTCGATATTCAGATGATTTCGTATCTAGTACATTCAGTGCCCAATCAAAATCTGATATTTGTAGTCTATAGTTAGAGTCAGTGTTAAGTCTTCATTTACTTCCAACAGTACCTCAGTAAGAATACATGCTGCCACTTGCGTGCAGTGAAGCCTTCCCGCAAAAATTCAAGTTTGAACAGATTCAACTCTATTGTCATCTATGGTTCACTAAATTAATTATTAAAAAAAACTACACACACACTCAAGCACAAGCATATATAAATGTGTGTGTGGTGTGTGTATGTGTGTGTGTGTGTGTGTGTGTGTGTGTGTGTGCGTGTATATATATGTATTATAATAAAATTGGTATGTCTCTGCGTGTGAGATAGATGAAGAGAGTTAGGAGAAAATAAATAGATAGAAGGAATTAGAGGAAGGAGAATGAGAGAGGGATAGAGAGAAAGAGAGAAAGAGAGTATCAGTTCCTTAGAATCACAAAGTAAAATATATATATAATTATGTGAATTGAATGATATTGGTAATTCAGTTTGTTTTTCGAAATTGAAATTTCTGACACTGACAACCGACTGAATTTCCAGCTGCAACAGTTAAATGTTTTGATTTCACATTGTATGCACAGCGAACCACTTCATCACATCACTGACGTTGTCACAATTATTAACAACTATTGTTATTCTTGCTGTTGTTGTTGTTTTTCTTGATGTTATGGTTGTCATCATCATCAACAATGTCTCCATTATCATACTTGTCATATAAATTATCATCTCAATCATCAGCATGATTATTATTACCATCATCAGAATCAGTATCATCTTCCTCGTTCACATCTTCCTTCGCTTCCTCCTCCTCCCCCTCCTCATCTTCATCAACATCATAATGATTTGTATCACTAACGTCTTCTATATTTCTAACTAGCGGTAAGCAAGGATACATCACTATACACACCATCTCCACTGTCCACTGATATGAACAATAACAGTGGTGACTTATTTATCTTCTCTTCTTGCTAGATATAACAACCAAATCTCTCACAATTGATGCCCTACAATTTTATAAATGGTCTGATACATTCAATTATGCAGATCGATGGTGAAGAAATCCGAGGTCGGCTAACCGAAAGAAGAACAGTGCTGTGCTTGAAAGATATATCGAAAGGAAACACTGCCGAAAATTACAGGCCAACTTCTTGCTTTCCATTGATATGGAAATTACTATCAGGAAGGACTTTAGAAAAAATGTAGAAATTTCTTGATGTTAAGGACATCTTACCGTTGGAACAGAAATGTTGTCGGAGGAAATGCAGAGGTACTGAAGACCAGTTTCTAATAGACAGTGTGGTAATGCAGGAATGGCCTGGATTGACTACCACCAAGCTTACGATATGATTTCAAATCCAAATGGATCGTAGAGTGCTTAGATCTTTTTGGAATTGCAAGGAATGTAACATGTTTTCTGAAGGAAAGTGTGGAGGGCTGGAAAACTGAGATGACATCGAACTGACAAAGCTTGAGTATTCTGGGCATCAGGAAAGAGATTTTCCAAGGAGATAGATTATCCCCATTGCTTTTAGTTTACTGTATGATTCCTCTAACCTTGGTGCTGAGCAAAATGTACCTGAGATATCAGCTAAGGAGAAGGTTTCAGAGAATTAACCACCTCCTCTTTATTGGGGATTTGAAGCTGAATGGTAAGAATGAGGTGCAAGCGAGTTCTTTGGTGAACACTGTCCACTGTTTTAGTACTGATATTAAGATGGAATTCGGACACAAGAAGTGTGATGTAATGGAACTAAAACAAGGTAAGGTACAATCCCTGGCAGTGAAAGAATTACCTAGTAGAGAAGTGATTAAGTAAATTGAAAAGTAAAGCTATAAGTACCTTCGCATACTAGAGTTCAACGAAATCAGAGAGGAGGAAATGAAAGAACAGCTAAGGAAAGAATATTTCCGAAGACAAAGATTCGTATTGCGCTCAACATTGACTGGATAGAATAAAATCCAAACTGTATGGAGCAGAGATCATAAACTGGCAAAAAAAAAAGAAAAAAACGAACTGATAAGCATGGATACGAAAACAAGGAAAACATTGACAGTGCACGGAACATTCCATTTCGAGTGTGACACTGATAGATTGTACTTATCGATAAATAAAGGTGACAGAGATGTGATCAATTGCCACGATTGTGTAAAAGCAGAGGAAAAAAGCTTCTGGTGGTATGTAAAAGATGCCGTGGAACCATTGCTGAAAAATGTGCAGAAGTCCGGTATTATCAAAACTGATAATTGTGTAAAGAAAGAAAAACTCAAAGAAGAAAAGAACTAAAAAAGAAAAAAATAACATGGAAAGAAAAAAAATGTACGGTCATTTTGCAAGAGATACGAATACCAAGATAGATGCAGAAAACTGGTGGTTAAGGATGCGGAAGAGTGACCTGAAAATAGAGACAGAAGCACTCATATGCGCGGCACAAGAACAAGCTTTAAATTGACAACACAATTGAGAGCGACAAACGCAGAATGTGTGGTGAGAAGAGTGACACGGTGAGGCATATTGATAGCGAATGTTCGATAGTAGCACAACTTGATTACGAAAGAAGACATAACAATGCGGTAAGAATGTTCCATTGGGATCTTTGTGGAAATCACGGCCTACAAATAGCAAAGACGTGGTATGAGAAAACTCCAGAAGGAGTAATCGAGAACGAAGACGGCAAAATCCTGTGGGATGCAATGATCCAGTGTGACTATCAGATCAGACATCGGAAACTTGACATTGTTGTGGTTAATAAAAAAGTAAAACATGCATGAGAATTGGACATAGAATGTCCTGGTGAAACAGGATCGAATAGAGAGAAGAAACTACGACGATTTGAAGTGGGAAGTACGAATGTTGTGGTCAATGAAGAGAGTAGACGTGATAGTAATAGTAATTGGTGCAGTTGGAAGTATCAGCACTCAACTACCAACGTGGCTGAAAAAGATTGGTACAAGTGTTCAAGATAGAACAGCTACAAAACTCAGCATTGCTTGGAACTGCAAGAATTCTTGAAACATGATCAGTAAATCTCTCTCTCTCTCTCTCTATGTGTGTGTGTGTGTATGTGTGTGTGTATAAAATATTAGATGATAGAAAGAATGGTTTGTAATGGATAGGAACTGACCCTCTTATTAAATCGAAGAATTTTACTACAGCATAATTGTCTTTCTCAGGTTCAAATAGAGAGTTTGCAGAAATACAGAAATTCAAAATTTGAACTGAAATATCCTCACAAAGTGAGTTTTCTGTTTTCAATTTTTCATAAATTGTAACAAGAAAAAACAGAAAAAGAACAAAGAATAAAACAATAAACAGAACATTTAGTCAAACAGTTTTTGTGGAAACGTGATGGAATTCTCGTGTCATTTCACTCATTCATCTTGAGTGTGAATTTAGTATATATTTGTCCACAGTGGAGTCAGACTATTTTCTAAGAATGTGTACTTTCAGGTTCAAATCCAGGCTGAGAGCCTGCCACGGCATGGTTCTGATGTTGTGCTGACCCTGGCCGTGTGGAAGGAAGCATTATCCTGCTTGAACACGTGGCTATCGTGACGCGCGAAGAAGGCACGATGTGAGGTCTTAGGATCTGGTCAACGTAGCGCTGTGCTGTGATGCCATTCCATCTGCTTGCACCAACATTTCGGAACACATGGAGCTCAATTCTCTGATTCAGGCCTATAGCACCCCAAACCTTGATGCTTTGAATACCCCACGCGTCTCTCTCCATGACACATGCGTCTCTGCAGCGTTCATCCCTCCTATACCACACCTTCACTCTGCCATCACAAGTGGAAACGCATTACCGGCTCTCGTCACAGAAGGCTATCGACCTCCATTGTTGATGCCACCAATATCGGTGCTGTGTAGCCTACTGTAGTTGTGCCTGACGGTGGCGGGTGGGGAGGACAGGCCCTTGAGCAGGACGACGGCAACGCAGGTTGTTGTCGGTCAGTCTACGTCGTACCATGTCGTCGCTGATGGGTCGCTGTCAAGAGCCAATGGTCTCGCGAGCTGTCACGCTGGCCTGTCTGAAGTGATTACGGGGGAGTTGAAGGTGGATGAAGCGGTCTTACCTGGGCGTGGTCACGCAGAGGCGCCCTCTGCGGGAACGGTCCGCAGGCTGTCAGTGTTGTATCGGTGTTGCAGGCGATAGATGGTGCTGACACTGACATTGTAAGCTTTCGCAACAACCAGAGTACGTCGCTCTGGTTGCAATCGACCGATGGCTTGTTTTCTCTGCGCTTCTGACAATGCTAGGGGCGTGGTTCAAGTTGATTTTTATACCCATAACCTTCACGAGATGCACGTGCATTTCGGTTTCCATTACAATTGTTTGCAACTGCTACCCATGGCATTCAACGTAGCTGCGATTTGGCGTCTCGTTTCAGGGAAAGTTGAAAGGTTATGTGCAATTTGAGTCTCAACCATAAATATTTGGAATATTTACACTTACATACCCGAAATAAATTTTCAGAACTTACCATATAAAAATGACATTTGAAAAACTTGTGTTTCTTTTGCGGTTTAATGTATTGCTTTGAATAAAAATTTTCGTCGAGTTTTTCAAAAACGAACGCCCAAAGTTTGAAAACAACAGTTAGATTTCCAGAATGTCGAATAGTGGCAGAGTTATTTTGCAAACCCTATCATCTTCACCGCCACTCCGATCATTCAAATTGTACAATAACCTAAAATTAAAACTCCTATATTTTGGTGATAAAACGAATTTGTACTCACGTAGGGATTATTCAAAACAAATGGTGTTATTTCTTTTACGTTCTCGCAAAAGATTGATCAAGTACTGAGATCAATTTTCGACTAAAATTCTTCCAAGCAGTATGGCTGCCGTCTAATGACTAGGACAAGTGAAAATACAAGTTATATGAAAAAAACTAATACATGCAAATGAAACATGTGTAATGGAGAATAAATAATGCCAAAATTTTCCACGATTGATACTTCCATAATTCTTAATTTTAATATGTATTTAGACTGATAAACAGTAGCACTGTGATGACATATTGGATTGTATTAACGGAATAAACAGATGTGCTTCAAGGGTAAAACAGTGATATTTACCCCATCTATCTATCTATCTATCTATCTATCTATCTATCTATCTATCTATCTATCTATCTATCTATCTATCTATCTCTATGGACGGACGGTAGACGTGTCGGCTCCGTAAGTTTTGCCTTTTTCATGTTTTAAAAAGTTTGTTTGTAAAGTTTATTTTATATACAAAGTTGTATAACAACTTGTAGACTCTCTGGTGCAAGTTTTTTGCGACGGAAATCTGCCTTGTGTGGCACATTTCCAGGATATAAAAACCAATTTCGGCTTTCTAGACATTTTTTTTTTTGAGACGATGGCGTCTTGTAGCCATGAAAATCTTTGTGACACGAACGCTGCATTTTGCAGTGTTTCGTTCGAAAAAGAATTTCCTAGTCTTCCTTCCTCACAGTTAAACGAGAGAATGGAGAAAAAGAAAAAGAGAATTTACACACACAAATTCAAGTGTTAACACCGCCACCACCACCCACAACAACAACAAAAACAAAACTGTAACCAAGGTTACAAAGCAGAACATAGACAATGTCTCCAAAGAATCTGACGTCAGCACCAGTTCTGGTGACATCATTACCACCACCACCAACAACAACGACAACAACAACAACAGCAGCAGCAGCAACAGTTCAACTCAACCTTTGCTCTCTTCACCAGCAGCAAACGAAAGAGAGGAAGGAAAAAGCCACAACACCACTGACA
>NC_068996.1:1798728-1801276 GCF_001194135.2 Octopus bimaculoides | reverse complement strand
GTAATGTTCTCGTGTAAAAAGAGGGGAGGACAGTTTAGGTTTAGCCGTGGAAGGAAAAGCCCACGGAAAAGACCACGGTAACCTTGGTCAATATTCTCATTGAAGAAACTATAACAGTAAGTGACTCTCTTTTGCCTTTTTGTTTTATTTTTTTTTCTTGTTCATAGGGTTATGCTCAAGATGGCTCCGTCGTTCACACGTGCCATCCTTGCTACATTCACCCATCTTTTTTTGAAGCATTCACTAGACAAGACTTCCCTATAGATAGATGGATAGATAGATAGACAGATAGATAGATAGATAGATAGATAGATAGATAGATAGATAGATAGATAGATAGATAGATATAAGCAGCGTGCCTGCACGAAGATACCAATAAATTGACAATAAAATTTAAGCTTTTTTCTTTTTTATATTTGAACTTTTCTGAAAATGACCTAAAGTATTAGCAAGTTAATTCTTTAATATATCGATTATAATTATGCTATCAGATTTCAATCTTTCACACATTTAGATGAATAAATCTGAGGTTAGTTAAGTGATGCAAATCTACTAAATATATTTAATCTTAGCTTGGCATTGTTTAGAAAATTATAGAGAGCAGTTCGGAGGTTTCAATAAATTTCTGATGTGTTAATGATACAGTAACATATCAAAAACTTGTGTTTGTCATAACACTTATTCTCCATAATTTATTCTCAGTTTTCGTATGACTGAATAGATACGATCTTACTCGTAAAAGCAGCCTAGATATTCTTTTATTGTTATGAATTTCCTCAACAATATGTTGTAAATCATGAGAATAACAACATAACCGCTAATATTAATATGCCAAGGCATATTGCATAATGAAGTCTGAGATATACCATATCTGAGTAAGATGTGAATATTACACAAAATTCAGATTGCTGACAAACATAGACGACCTAGGCCCGACTGCGGTCATGTAAAAAACGAGCCGTAGCTGAAAATGAGAAATGTTGTGGTGAAGATGAAACTTTTGTGAGTGAAACAATATTATTTTAAATATGATACAAAATATCTCTGGTTTTAGATGATATTTTTACAAAGTCATCCACTTTATAGGTTGTAACAAGGTCATTATACATCTGCTTCAACACAACTGTATTTCAGTGATATACGTAGAAAAGCACACACTTAAGTGGGCGTAGAAAGCTGATAATATTTGCGCTTGAATGTGTTTTCACACCAATGTGTGTGTGCGTGCGTGTGTGTGTGTGTATGTGTGTGTGTGTATGTGTGTGTGCGCGTAAACGATTGACATTTTGTAAATAGTCTTAAACACTTACCCCATGTATTGACTATAGAAAGTAATCTAATATCAGAGTCCAGAAGACGTTAATATTAGAGTACAAAAGACCCTGTAACGGAAAATATCTCTTCTTTCAGTTTGTCTAGGAGTTTACCACTTGCAAGAAAGCTCTGAAAGAGAAGCTGCAAGGGCTCGTTTGCACAATTTGAGAAGGGCTGCTGGGTTACAGGTAAAGTGGCCAAGAATTCTGTTGATTTGTCTGTGTACCAGATGTGTACTGCTTGTTTAGTATTTCACTTATCCTCAGTGGATTTTCTGTGAAGGAGTCATATTTTTGGAAGAGGGTTCCTATCTTATGGCGTACTGAGGCTGTTTCATTGGCAAAGTTAAAGAAAGTTTTACGACTCGACTTAATATTTTCTATAACCAAAGCTTGCTTATCCGCTCTCTCTTCTTCGTGAGATTGGTGCAGGCTTTTCTCAATCTCCAACAGCGTCCTCTCCAGGCAAGTCTTCTCACCACTTTTGGGGTGGCTGTTCAGGTGGTTCGCAATCTTTGTCCGTCGTCACAAAAGAATCATTATTTCCATAGGGATCCTGTTTTTGTGCATGTTGACCTTGCGCTCTGGGACAGACTTGCATTATGGACATAAAATATTTCCGTTTCATCTCGGTATCTGGTATGAAGAATCATAACAAACAATCCTGTCTGAGGATCTCTTTCTCAACCAACTTCCAGTTTGCTATATGAACATTCAATTTGGATATATTTTGGGTGCTTCGTATTGGCTGCATGTCTGCTGATTTTTTTGGTGCATACATAAGCAACTTTATTATGCTGTGGTCCGCTACTAGCGTAGGTGTCATTTTAACATTATGGATAATGACAATATTGTTTGTGAAGCAGAGATCCAGTATATTACATGCCTCTCTTGGTTGCAGCACAAGTTGTCCCATGAAAGAAGCATTGCTTAAGTGAAGCATGGAGCCCGCATTTGGTTGCAAAACGGTGGTGCTGCAGCATGGCCAGAGCTTTGAGCTGCAACTAATAATATTAAAAAAATATGATTGTGAGGCTGAGTTCGTCCCCTCACCATTTCCTGACAACCGATATTGGCACTGTAACCTAGCGGTTCGGCCAAAAAGGAACGATAGAATAAGTACTAAGATTACGAGGAACAAGTCATAGGGTCGATTTGTTCGATTGGCCGCAGTCAAATGACAGAAACAAATAGAAGAATAAAACAATACATACATATATATATATATATATATA
>NC_068996.1:1791993-1797322 GCF_001194135.2 Octopus bimaculoides | reverse complement strand
GCATGGGTGGAGTGTGGGTTAGGCTTAGGGTGGGGTAGAGGTAGGGGTATGTGGGTAGGGGTGGGTGGTGGGTGTAAGGAATTGGATGGGATGGAGTGGGAAGGTAGAGTAGGAGTGTGTTGGGGTGTGGTGGGATGAGCTTATGAGAGGGTGTTGACGAGGAGGGAGAAGGGGAAGGTGGATGTAAGAGAGGGGGAAGATGGGTATGGGAGGGGAGAGGAAGAGAGGAGAGAGGGTGGGTATAAGAGTGGGAAGGTGGATTAAGAGAGGGGGTCCCTCATCATTAATATGTTGTCAGCATGACACTGCTGGAGGAAACACTTAATATTGTTGAGGCATTCCTTGAAGCGTAGAAAAGGATCTAGGGGTGGCCTATAGAGCCCAACTACTATTACATTGTTGCTTTTACTATGCACAGAAGCTACCTCACATTAGTCATTGGTAAATACGTCCATTGCTTCGGGTGAAAAAGAATCGTGCACGAAAATGGCGGTCTCACCCTTTCTTCTGCACAGATGGCTGTAAAATTCTTCACTCTCACCTCAGCTTCCAAGTGGAGTTTATTGAGATGGGTCTCTGTGAGGACGAAAAAAAGAGATATAGTGTGGATGGTCGTTAACACGGGTTCCAAAATAAACTGGATCTTCCATTTTGGGGTATTAGAAAGGGCTGACGCCTTATGCATTAAGCAAATATGTTGAGGCGATAGTGGTGATAGATCATGACTGTTTTGGTGATTTGCTTGTTAATGGCATCAGTGGGAGTTTGTGCAATAGGGTGGTGGTGGGGTGGCATTGAGTGATGCCTAGAATGTTCTTTTGTAGCTCTTTTGACAGATTCATTATAGCTAAAAGAATTCTGTTTGGAGAACTGAAAATGTTTGTGGTTGTGGGTTTTGTATTGGTTAGGGGTCCCGTTTATATTTTTATTTGGTTGACGATGGGTAAATGGACAAATATGCTGTAGATATAATCTGTTACGCTGGGAATAGCGGTAGACTTTAGGGATCCGTGTAACAGGAGTGGTTTTTCAAATTTGATTTAGTATTTGGTGAAGTTTGTGGCGGTGGTGGTAGTGGCGTTGTTTTAGATTGTGCACTTTGATGGCAGCAGCTGTTGTGACTAGGAATTAAGCGTCTAGTCCCTGGTAAATGAGTGAATTTGCTATCAGTGTCTGTGCACAGCCTCTTGCGTAGTGAATAGCGGCATATTTTTGGTTTCGTGTGTAGGCTGTGAGAGACATAGATTTTAATTTATGTACATTTGTGTTTGGCAAATTCATTAAGGGATCTTCAAGTAAGCATTTAATTGGTTGATCACAAATTGGGATGGTAGCAGGTTTAAGCTGTGTCTATTACTGTTTTTGAGGTGGTTGTTGTAGCTGTAATTGTTAATGTTGTTATTGTGATTCTTGTTGCTGTAATTGCTGCTGCTGTTGAAGGTTTAATGGGCGAGCAACAAAATCTGGTTGAATGGGCTGCGAACAGCTCGAATCTGCGAAGTTGACCGTTTCATTAAGTCGGTCATCAGTTGTGGTTGAATTAAGGAGTGTTAAAGCTTGAGGCTGTGTCAGTTGCTCCTGCTGTGCTAGTTGCTGTTGCTGCTGTTGTTGTTGTTGTTGCTGTGATGGTTGTTGTTGTTGCTGTTTTTGTTGCCCAGATGATTGCTATTGTTGCCGTGGCTGTTGTTGTTGTTGCGGTGGTGGTTTTTGTTGTTATTTTGTTGGTGTTGACCAGTATTTGAAGAGAAAACACGTTGGAGTTTTACAAAATGTCTATTAATTAATTTAAATACCATTTCAATTTGTTTAAGTTTATTTTGAATCTGCTTCTTGGAGCGATTTCTGAAAAGTTGAATTGTACGTCTGGCTATTAGGTCGCGGCATGATGTGTCTTTGTTTTCCGTTTGGGCAAGACAGTACCATGAATTTATCAGAAAGTCTATTATATTCTCAAACCAATTTTGTTTATCTTAGAGTTTTTTTCTTTTTTTTTTTTTGAAAAATATATTTGTTAATTATTGATTTACTCCTTGTGTTCAGTTGTGTAGAAACGTATGCGACAGTTGTGAAGAATTAGTGTAGATTGTATTTGTATTTGAGATAAATATTTACAGATGCTTGAAGATAAAATTTATGCATATGATATGTATATGATAATGCAGAAATGTTTGCTTTGATGAGGAAATTTGTAGTTCGAAAGTGAAGAGTGTTTGAGTTTTGCAAAATTCTGTGATAGTTTGGTATGTATAGACTTGTATATGTGGTCGTTAGTTTTAAAGGGAGAGTTTTCAACAGAAATATATGAATGTGAAGTGAAAAGTCTAGGCGTAAATTCTGAATTCTGTTCTATGAATTTAATAAAATCGCAGGATGCATATGTACGTGCGAATATAATCAATAAAATCACGGGATAAATTTATACTGTACTCATTTCTTTTTCCACAGGTTATTGCAGGCAGTATGGGGTTAAAATTAATCCTGTGTTGATTTCTTATCGCAGCTTTCACAAGAATTAGGAATTAAAATTTAGAGATGTTTGAGTTGAGAAGGTTTCTGTTTCTTCAACTACTTACTAAACAGAGCATTGAAAATCACGTCCGGTTGCCACGGCTGACATTTTAAAACTTTTTTATTTGTTATTTTAATTTATTTTTTTCCCAAATAAAAACACGCACTATATATATATATATATATATATATATATATATATATTCTTCACTTGTTTATTGCTGTTCTTATTTTATTACTTTAATTCATGTCCAGTGTCCGGAAATCTTTCGTCACACATCTCTGACCTCTTCAGTGACAATTTTCATTTCCGTGTGTGTTCTTGCTCTACTCACTCCATTCTGTTCTTTTAAGATGTGTGCAAATGCGTCTTTTGTTCTTGTTTGTTTGTGTGTGTGTGTGTATGTGTGTGTGTGTGTGTGTGTGTGTGTGTGTGTGTGTGTCATAGTTTCAGTAGCAGCCCTCGGTCCCAGACTCTCACCCCAATGTGCTGCTGCTGTCCTAAGACCCGAGAAAAAATGACAGGTGGAAGTTATAGTTCCTCTATTCCTCTGTGTGTGTTCATCCACGGTGTTGGCATGGTGGGTAGTTTTGTTGTTGTTATTGCTATCGTCGGCACCGCTGCTACTGTTGACCGAATTAATTGCGCTGTTAACAGCATACGGCTGTCCATGAGATTTCATGTGTGTGTATTTGTGTGTATGCATGCGTTTGTTTCGAATGTATCCATGCCCTTCATATAGTTTTATATATTTACTTTATCTATCTCTGTCTCACATTTATCGCAAGTACGTGGCAGATATATTTCTATATTCGTTTATTTATCTATTCATTTATCTATTTTTTGTAGCTGTCTCTATTTCGCATACGTAACACAGGTATTGGGTGTATATATGTCTATTGAGTGTATATTGCTCTGTATGTATCGGTGTATTATTTACGTTTCTTCTCTTCCCCTTTTTCTAACTTCCTCTCTCTCCTCCCATTTTACTCTTTTCTCTTTTTCCTTCCTCTCTCTTCTCTCTTCACATCCCTACTGTCTTTAGTCATGTGGTGTGGTGGGTGTTACTGTTCCATTCATGTTTTCTATTGACGCTCGGTCTGTCTACTTTTATGTATGTAGCTTTTGTAATCTGTCTATTTGTCGATAGTATTTTAACCTCTATGTTATTAATTGCACCGTGAGCATGTAGGTAAAGCACTGACGAGCTTTTCCCTTTATTGAGCTCTCACCAATGTCCACCTATATGCGCTCCTATGATGCGTGCAGTCTCTTCGATATAGGTAGTTGTCATGTTTCTGCATTGTCCTTCAGTATATCGTAAGCTACATACTACATTCCTAACCTAACAGTTAATCTGTGGGTTCATCCTGCATACAATACTATTGTACTCCATACAGGGGAACTTATCAAAGAGATAAGTACAGCAGATCAGGGAATTTAAAGGGGCACCAGGCTTTTCCACTACTTTAATTCGTAGACTAGCTTTAATTAATGTTTTTCTAAAAAGGTATGCTATTTCGCCGCCAGAGGTAGCATCAACAAACAGGGGACTCTGATATTTTTTGTTGCCATACAAAGTGTTGGCCTTATTTATCTTATTACTGATCCTTTCTGTGCTGTTCCAGGAATTACTCCTGTACAGCAGGAAGATCCCCTTAGCATCACACTCAATGATGGCTTTGTACTTAGTCCTGGCTCTTTTGTACACTCTAATCCTGTCCCTGTATTTGTAGTCAGAGAACTGCATGTGGTGGATGAAGTGTTGTATGTGTCTTTCCAATTCCACAGGGTCGCACATGCCAGACACATTCCTCATCATTTTCTCTAAGTCATCTATCAGAATGTTGTACTTGGCGTTGTCCTCAACCGTTGCGCTCTTGTGAACAAGGTACTTAAAGGCCATGGGTTTGGCAAAATGAGAGTGAAGGATCTGGACCTAACCGTTCTTCGTTTCAAGCCAGAGTTCAGTATCTAAAACGAGTAACCTGTTGTGAGGATGCTTACTAGAGAAGTCTATCGTTATTTATATACTCTGATGGATGGAGTTAGTTATTTGCTGGATGTTCTCCATAATGTTAGCTTCTAGATCCTCAACATCGTCTTGTAGGGGTGCTCTGGCTACTACATTGATTACCCGTTTTAGATACATGTACTCCCACTAATTTGCCTATACTGCTTTAAGCTTGCGACCACCAACGTTATTACTATTAGAAATTATATCATTCTTTTATATTTATAATAAATTTCACATGGTTCTTTTATATGTATAGGCGCAGGAGTGGCCGTGTGGTATAGGCGCAGGAGTGGCTGTGTCGTATAGGCGCAGGAGTGACTGTGTGGTATAGGTGAAGGAGTGGCTGTGTGGTACGTAGCTTGCTTACCAACCACATGGTTCCGGGTTCAGTGCCACTGCGTTGCACCTTGGGCAAGTGTCTTCTACTATAACCTCGGACCGACCAAAGCCTTGTGAGTGGATTTGGCAGACGGTAACTGAAAGAAGCACGTCGTATATATGTGTGTGTGTGTGTGTGTGTGCACGCGCGCGCATTCGCGTGCGCGCGCGTGTTTGAGTGTTTGTGTGTTTGTGTGTTTGTGTTTGTCCCCTCACCATCGCTTGACAACCGATGGAAAACACTGACAAGTAACATAAAAAACGACCCTTCGTTAGCTGTCGGCTGTTCATCTACTCCATATTTCGAGCAATTAATAATAATATGAGGCTTCGAAAAACAGTTGCTCCCACCACCAAAATACTTTTCCCCTTTCGTTTTCTCTCTCTTACTTTCTCTAATTCTTTTTTCTCCCCTTCACCGTTTT
>NC_068996.1:1788993-1791381 GCF_001194135.2 Octopus bimaculoides | reverse complement strand
ACATATATGTAAGTATGTACATATATGCATGAATATATGCATTTATATACATACATACATACATATATATACATATATATGATTGACCGTTGACTGAACACTATTCAATTTTTTTACTCCGTGTTTTTCTCCTTGTCTCCGTATTCTTTCTGTTGAAGAGCGTAGCTCGAAACGTTAAAGACTTTCCGTATTCCCGAGCGTCATACTACTACATCCTTTTGTTGTTTACACCACCTGTCCTCGTCTGTTGTTGTTTTTTCGTACATTCTCCTATATATATATATATACATACATACATTTAGCAACAGTGGAATCTCCTCTTCTAAACCGGGCTGAAACATGACCGTTTACCACAGCATTGAAGAAGCAGTTGGTTGGTTGTTATACGAGAATGCCTAAATTGGCACTAAGTGTCTCCTGGAAGAGTCATACAGCAAACACTGACTCATACCAAAAGTAACATTGAAGATACAACATAAAAGGATGAGACTAGCTGGACACTGCATCAGGCATACCAACGGAAGGAAGAACCAGGAGAAGAAGGAGAAGAAGGAGAAAGACGATGTGTATAGAGAGCTTGCTGGAGGATACTGGTATGGAAAGGGTACAGAAACTGAAGATCATTATGGAAGATCGAAATGAATGGGAAAAATGTGTGGAAACAGTCTAGGGGCGTCGTGAGTGGCGACCTATATATATGTCTGTGCACACGTTTGAATGTGGTGTGTGCCAGAGGGTTTGCAAATCCAATGGGGGTCTTAAAAGACATGTTAGGATCCACAATGAGCAGAACTTACTTGCAGGTATTGGTAGTGCAAATCAGAGGTGCAACCTGTGTGGGTGTTTTTTCAAAACACTGTATGGTTTAAAAAGCCACATCAGACGCCATGAAAGGGCTAAGGTGTAGGTGCAGGAGGTGGTCAAGCTCTGTTTAAGGAGTAGACAACCACCATATATATATATATATATATAGTGAGAGAGAGAGATAGAGAGATAGAGAGAGAGAGAGAAAGATATATATATATATATATATATATATATATATAGAGAGAGAGAGAGAGAGAGAGAGAGAAAGAGATAGATAGATAGATAGATAGATAGATAGATAGATAGATAGATAGATAGATAGATAGATAGATAGATAAATAGATAGATGAATGAAAGTAAGAGTATAATCTTTTGAAATAGAATTACCTGCGGACGTTCGAGGTATTTACATTTTGCCGAGCTTCTGATGGCTCAGTTCTGTCGTACTGTGTCTCTCGTTCTCGATCACAATAACCATTTCTCATTGGTCGACAACGACCAAATTAAATTATACGGTTTGCCCATCATTCCAAAGGTTGAACGATGCCTTTTACTCTTGACGTATGTAGATACATATATATCAACGTTATCTAGATTCCCGGTATATGTACATGCATACATGTGTGTGTGCGTGTGTGAGTGTGTGTGAGTGTGTGTGCGTGTTTGTGTGTGGGTACGTGTGTGCGTGCATGTGCGTGTATATATATATTTATATGTATGTATATATAATGTATATATATATGTATATACATATATGTGCGTGTCTCTATATATATGCATATGTGTGTATGTTTGTATGTATATGTGTGTGCATGTATTTGTATACACGCACTCACACACACACACACACACACACACACACATACACACGCGCGTGTGTATAATTGCATGGGTATGTGTGAGTATATGTGTGTGTGCATCAAATTCAACATCATTTCCACTATTTAGCATTATTTTTGTCAGGATACACTGCTTTCCTTAATTAAAATGTCGCATACCGCCGTAAAAATGTGCTTCAATAACAGAGTTTGGAGATTTTATTAAAATTGAATACACATGCATTTGTTAGCGTCTGTTTGAATTGTACTGTGTTTACGTGTGCATGTGTGCGTGTGTGTATGAGGTTACTTGTGTGTGTGTGTGTGTGTGTGTGTGTGTGTATATGTGTGTGTGCGCGTGTGGGTGCGCGCATGCGTGGTTTTGCGTGTAATTGTGTGGGTGTGTTTCTTCTAAAGCTTTCAGTTGCTGAAACAATACCTAAGACATTTGAAGACATCTGTTCAAATGCAATTGGGCTAGATTAAGAAACTTCTAACACCGTGCCTTGCACAAGATGTTAGGGTCATGTCTCCCTAATCATTCAATTACTGACGTTTATATTAAAGTCATAGAGGAAAGGGGTACGGGCGGAGTAGGGGATTATAATAAAAGCACAAAGCTAATTGAGACAAGAACCCATTTTTGATAAGCCCACACAACTTACACACACGTACACATACGCATATAGTGACTCATTTGCACACAACCGCATAAATACGCATACAGACACAATTACACATACACATAAACTAATTCATATAT
>NC_068996.1:1787562-1788844 GCF_001194135.2 Octopus bimaculoides | reverse complement strand
TATATTTACTCACACACGCACGCGTGAACAGAGATACACGTGCACACGGAAAAAAATACATACAACAAACTTCTTACACGTGATACAAACCACCTACAATCTGTTTAGAACAGATATTCTACTTCTACCTTTAAATTAATTGCAATATTTGTTTCTTCTTTATGTTTGTCTTTTTCTGCGTGACATAATTTTATATTTGTTTTTCTCCGTCAAAATTTGATTGGAGATATCATATTTTCAATTACTGGAACGAAGATGCAAAGTCCATTTTTATTATTGTTTTTCGTTAGCTCCTTGTCAACCTTGGTAAAGGAGCCTTTGGTTCGGAGGCATTCCAACCAGGATCAACCTCATTTCTGGTCTTATTTTTTATCATGGACATTTGGAACTCAGATGTGTTTTATATACGATGTGAGATTTGAGGTAGATAAAGCATTTATTTTTGGCAGGTCGGGAACGTTTTGGTTAACAATAAATGTTCCACATAAAGACAACTTAAATTAAGCTGCTGGTTATAATGTGGATTAAATGTAATGAAAATCCAGTTGATCAATCTGTCTAGGCAGACACATACACATTAATATGTATATATTTAGACATCTAGTATAACAATTACCGTGTGCTCTTGGACATAAGAAGATTTCTTTCGTAGTAGAAATATTCTTGGAAGATGTTTCTCCTCGTAGACAATATGTGCAAAAAATATTAGGTATTAGTGATATCATCGAATTGTAGGACGCATGCGTTTCCGTATTTTTCATGGAATCTGCCTTTCACAGCCCTACAGGGACGATAGCGTTTATATATACGAAAAAAAAATAATGTATTTTCTGACATGCCTAAAACTTGGTCAATTCACAAGAAACGTATCAAAGTCGCACGATGCAGCGTTGAATAAAATATATTGTCATATTTAATTTGTTCGTGTAAACTCGGAATGTTGGGAGATCATTTGTGCAGAAATATTCTCGGGAGAAGTCATTCTTCGAAGACAATATGAAAACACATTCGGCTGTTAACGATTCTATCGGGCCGCACGACGTTTGCATTTCTCTGCTCTGAGCGTCTTCAACTACAAACATGGACTCAGTTTTTCATATGGGAACAGAAAATAACATGTTTGGATGGTTTCACTTTGTTTACGATGAGAAATTTCCCCAGAGAATATATCAACATCAAATTTCTTCCCACCTCAGAGTGTACACAAAAATGATAAATAAAACTCTACGTGCGTCTGCTTTACTCAAGGCTGCTCCGTGCGAGACTAGGTTATATATATATA
>NC_068996.1:1776829-1786749 GCF_001194135.2 Octopus bimaculoides | reverse complement strand
AGAGAGAGAGAGAGAGAGAGAGAGAGAGAGAGAGAGAGAGAGAGAGAGAGAAGAGAGAGAAACATACACATGAGATCCATTTCAGATATTTTTCCAACCATTTTTCAGAACCATTTCAGATATTTTTCCAAATAATGGTAAACTTACAAATGGTAAACTTCCTAAAAACCTAAAAGAAGGCATCAGATTCCCTATCCACATAGGTAGGAGCAGAGTGGAGGCTAAAGACTTCAGGCTAATCTTTTTGACTTCACTTATACATAAAGTCGTGGAACAAATCATCAAAAAGAAAGTGATAATGTTCCAAGAAGAATATTACCTACTAAACAATACACAATATGAGTTTCATTCAGGAGGAAGCTGTGTCACACATCATCTACAGCACCATGCCTGGGTTTTGAAACAGCTACCTGACTATTTAGATAGCAGTATAATATATCTTGGCTTCACGAAGGCCTTTGGGAAGGTAAATCATGGTATGATATGTCACAAGCTACAAGTAAACTTGGAGAGTGGTTGCATGATTTTCTTAAAAACAGAAGTGAGACAGCTGCAGCCCTCTCTGAAGAAGCTCAAATTTTAAGTAGCGTCCCTAGAGAATTGCTCTGGGGCCATTACTGTTTACAATAACTCTCTTATTACGTTTACTTAGACAGCGACTGTCACTAGCTACATTGATAATACAAAAATCTATCACAAGCAATAAAGAATTCAGATGACCTAAGAAGCCTACAATGGGACCTAAATGCAAATTTACAAGTGGGCTGAAGTAAACGATGTACAGTTTGATACTGGAAAATGTTAAGCACTGCACTATCAGCTCACAAATGCAGCGCAGCCTGCATATACGGACCATGAAGGTACTGCAATACCAGAGTCATAGACTTCGGAATCAGTCTGTGCAATAATGCATCATTTCATTTGCACATTGCCAAGATAGCAGCAAAGTGCAGACAACAGGCAGGGTGGATACTAAGATTCTTTAAGGTAAGAGACCAAGGCGTTATGTTGACCCTGTGGAGATCTTTTGTTCTCAGCTACCATTACTACACCTCTCAGCTATGGTCACCACACAATGCCAAACTAAGAGCGAAGCTTGAAGCGGTCTAACGTCTCTACACTGAAATGATTGTAACAGTGCAGCAGATGAAAAAACTACGACTTTACTCCCTAAAGCGAAGGTGCGACACATTTATAACAATCTACACATGGAAAATTCCGGATGGGATGGTACCTAAATGTAGGCTCAGAAGTTATACAAATGCCCGAACTGGATGCCGTTGTGTTTTACAGAGGTACAGTCTATTCCATCTAAATACAGGAGAAAGTAATTCAGTAGCTTAGGTTCCAAAGATCTGCAGCTCTTCATTGCCCTGACACGAAAATTAAATAACCTACAGAATGTGGGCATTGATATCATCAAAAGAGAAATAACATTCTCTACTCCACAATACCAGATAAACCGACGGCCCACCATGAAGTAGAGAGAAGGGCAGCGGTGTGAAGCTCCCTCATACAGAAAATGGGTCAACAACCAGGAAAATAGCACATACAGGAGTGGTGATGAAACCGCACCACCCTGGGGTAAATCAGCCGAAGAAGGATCATAAGTAAAAGTGAAATATCACGGTGGTGCTCTGGTACGACCGCAGACACATAACCGAAACCAATAAAACAATAAAAAAGATATAGATAGATAGAGATAGAGAGAATGAGAATAAGTGTATGTATGTATGTATGTATGTATGTATGTATGTATGTATGTATGTATGTATATATATATATATATATAGTAAAACTGATGCTAGATGTGTCAAAGCAATTGTCATGATTAATAATAATTTCCATTTTCCATTTGCCATATATATATGTACACACTCACATTGTTATATTCTCTTTCTTTCTGTGTATATATTCTCTTATCATTTTATATACATATGCTCTTATACAAAGAAGTAATTAAGACTCAGTTGAATTAGGTACTTAAGTTGAGGTACCAAGTCAGTCCGTTATTATCCGCACAGCTCGAAGTTTGGTGAATAAAATCAAATTAGTAACAGGATGTCAGGTGTTAATGCAATACGACAGTTTCAGGCGGCTCCATTTAATCGAACAATGCAAGCATTACATCAATTTAAATATAGTACCATCTTCAGTTGCAAAAAAGAATATGGATTTTCAACAGACAAGATATATTAATATAATTTTTCTCAAATACTTTATCAGAGCTAGAGGATGAAGGAATTCCATGTTGCCACTATTACAGCAGACATAATCTAAGAGAAAAACAACTACAATTTTGGAGTGGCATGAATAGATTAGTGGGGCCATGCGGTTGTAATTCATTTCTAATTTTTATCTATCTCCTTATCACCATCAAAGATCTGCGTTTATTGTGAATAAAAGCATTAAGAGTTGACAGTTCAGAACTGGCTTATGGTCATAGATAAATATTATGAGATGTTCCCTCGAATCTTAATTTCTTAAGTACCCCTTAACACATAAAGAAACAAACTTTAGAAGAAGTCAATTAGATAGTGGTAAATGTCCATAAAAAGAGGCAGGGTGGGGGTGACATAAACCCTTTTCATTTTCAGTTAAAGGGGCCTACGCTATGAAATATAGGACGCTGCAATGAGATCTAGATAAATATTAAGGGCAAAGAGAGGAAAGGTTTATATTCAAGGTGTAGCAAAATCTGCGTATTATTACATGTTGTATAAAAATAAAAAGTAATTTTTTTAAAGATTTAGAAAGTGATATCAAAAACAGGTAAGGTAAGAGGGAAGTATAAACCAATTTAAGCGCTAAAAGGCTCCATAATATCTCATCCTTACAAAACTATTTGGTAGTCACAACAAAGAACACTCCAAAAATGAGCTCAACTTACATATGGAATTTGTCAGGGAAAGAAGTACACGTTATCTATGGATTGAAAGTAAGGAACAGAATCATAAGGATAAGATAAATGAGTATATATAAGTATACAAAAAATGTTAGCAATTATGGAGAGTTCTAAAGTTTATACTGATATAAGGAGACATAGCAGTATAAAAGTATGACATACACTTACATATACAAAATCGATTTGTATGTATATCATTTGTATATATATATATATATATATAATACAAATGATATATGAGCATATGCATGTATACATACATATATGTACTTACCTACATTTACATGTATATATATAGATTTTTTTATATATATAGACGCATATCCGGGTACAGGACGTCAAAAAGGAACGGGAACATAAAGCACAAAAAAAAAACGGACGTTTTACGGACAACAGAATGAACACATAGGAAAACAGACGAGCCACTTATGGAACTTTTCCTTCATCAGCTGCCTCTATTCTAAACTAGACGTTTCGAAGATGATATATATATATATATATATATATATATATATATATACACACACGTTTATATAAAGAATATGTTATAATTATAAAGTGTAATTATAAATAACTGAAAATATCAATATAAGTACCATATTCCATCATATCATGGATATCATATCATGCATATCCGCTGAGAGAAGTTGAATCGTACTCCGCGACACATAGAATATAATGCCAATATATGCGAAGTTAAATAAGAATACAAATTATAAAACTTTAATAATATATAAAAATTTAACAATATATGATAAAAGTAAAGCATAGGGGATAACAAATTAATAAGGAAAGCATACAAAGATAAGAAGTCAAATTAATATGAATTAATAAAGTAATTAATAACGAAAATATATAAAGGTAAGCGACCAAAAGTAAAAACAGAAAAATAAAAAATAAAAAGATAATGGGTATATAAATAAGAAGCATAGTTCAAGGTATACCTACCAAAGTAGATTAAGGTAGGTTAAGGTGTAAGTAAAATAAGATGCGGATATCTTTGGATGCGGTTTAATAAATTATAATATTAAAGGTACTGTTGTGTCTATGATAGTATAGTTCATAGGCGGTGAAGAGTTTATTCAAGGGAGGCTTACTAGGTTATAATTCATTACAAATAAACCTTTAGTGACTGATAGGGTAGAAAGTCACAGAAAGGACAGTGTAATTACCATAGAGGATGAAATCAGACTAAATAGGCAGGAGTTACCAAAGGGCAATTTTATGTATAATACATCATATAACACAATGTATTGTGTTATATGTTATTGTGATGTATTATACAGAATATTGCTGCAATAGTGGCAACATGGAATTCTCTCAACCGATAACTCTGATAAAATATTTCAGAAATATTACATTAATATATCTTGTTTGTTGAAAATCCTTAACTTTTGCAACTGAAGATATTACTATATTTAAATGGATGAAATGCTTGCATTGTTCGATTAAATGGAGCCGCCTGAAACAGTCGTATTGCATTAATACCTGACATCCTGTTACTTATTTTATATAAGTGTCTATCTATCTATCTGTCTGTCTGTCTGTCTGTCTGTCTGTCGGTCTGTCTGTCTGTCTGTCTGTCTGTCTGCCTGCCTGCCTGCCTGTCTGTCTGTCTATCTATCTATACACACATATACATATATACACGCATATATATACACACATATATTTACACATATGTATATACACATACACACATATATATATACATACACACGCACGCACACGCATGCACACACACACACACACACACAGTCGTGAATGTGTGGCATTAAGCTTGCTTGCCAGCCACATGGTTCCAGGTTTAGTCCCACTGGCACCTTCGGCAAGTGTCCCCTAATATAGCCACGGGCCGACCAAAGTCTTGTTAGAGGATCTGATAGACTTAAACCGAAAAATACCCGCTGTATATATATGTGTGTGTGTGTATGTGTGTGTGTGTGTATGTGTGTGTGTGTGTATGTGTGTGTGTGTGTGTCTGTGTATTTTTGTGTGTCTATGTGTCTGTGTTCGTCCCCCACCATCACCTGACAACCGATGTTGGTCTGTTTACGTCCACGTAACTTAGTTGTTCAGCTAAAGAGACGGATAGAATAAGTACCAGGGTTACAAAGAAAAGTTTCTTCGACTGAAATGACGGTGCTCCAGCATAGCCAAAGTCAAGTGACTGAAATAAGTGAAAAAGAAAAAAAGGAATATTCCCTTACATACTCTCTTGATATGCATTTCTTTAAATATATATATATATATATATATATATATATATATATATATATATATATATATATATATATAGTAGTTTTCTGTGATACTTTTACAGTTCTGATAAAGATGTGTATATATCATGCCAGACATTCAGAGAGTCGTGAGCAACTACGGAGCTAAAATTCCAGACACCCTGCCTTGTTTTACGCTTGATTCGGAACCGCATGAGTTGTGGAAATTGTTTCTAACAAACTTCGATCATATCTGCTTCATGTAAAAAAAAAAAGCTAACCTCATAGTTTCGGGTCATATCTTCTTACCATTAGCTACCGAATGTCTAGTCCTTCACGACTCGGATATACAAGGGTAAATATACTTCCAGAGAGTAGGGAAGAGCATGCTTTTCGTGGTGGTTAGCCATTAAGCGGAAAAAGTATGACAGTCATTGGTAAATGTCAGCTGCAACATCCGGATCACCCAGACTTTCATTGCTGACTACCCAGACTGTCGTTTCTGGGAGATCGTTGTTACCTTGCTCTTAATCTCTTCCCACTTCTTGGTGACTTATAAATCTGGATAAGCTTAACAGGTTCGTCCATCAATGCCTTACGACGCTTTTGGATGGCATGGCGCTGCCCCTCCAGGTACCGAGTTGCAGGCCCATCGATTTCGGCATAATATTTGCAACTATCTCCGCCTACATTTCCTACGATCACCTCGATGTGTTTCGTGTCCAACCTTATAACGATAACTATAGATCCACATATGTATACATCTGGTTCTCTGCGGATGCTCTCAAAATTTTCAACTCTTTCAGTTGTTTGCTCTATTCAGAGAAGATACGGGCGCCAAACTTGACAGACGAAGGCATGAAATTATATGTTTGCTATAGGCATGCACACACCTTGATTATCGTGCAAATATCACTCTATATTTCAATGACTGATCCAGTTTCTGAAGAACGTTCCCAAAGCAGTCGCTTTGAAGACACTCGCCAAATATTGATGGTTAACTCAATCGAAAGCTTTCGCGTTTGTGAAATTGATCAGGAATCTACGCCTGCCAGGTTTCTTACCAATCTTTTCTATGATTTACTGCGTAAGGTGTAGCTTGTCATGTATAAATCTGCCTGAAACAGCATCTTCTTGGTTAACACCTTGACCAATATTTGAAATCTATATTTAGTTGAGTTACAGGCCTAACACTATTTAACATTTCTTCGATGTTTGAATCTTTTTTGTGAACTACACCAAAGAGTACAGGATCTGACATTTCCCGTGAACGTGTCAATTGCAGTAGACATTTGCTAAGAGTTCACTGAAATAATCTGGTATATTACAGAAAAGCTCATAGAAGAGACCATCAATTCCCGGTGAATTCTCTTCTGTACAGCCAAACAAAGCTTACGGTATTTCACGAGCAGTTGTAAACCTTTCGCAGAAACCCACATCTCTAGTCGGAATCCGGAGCAAGCGATCGTGGTAGGCAGGTAATATCCATCTTCATTTCCGACAAACTCCCCTCGTTGAACATGTTATCGATGTGCTACTGAAAAGCTGTACGTATCTGCTTGGAATTGAGTACCACATGTCCATCCCAGTCCGTGAAATATTGTTCTGTGACCTTTGTTTTCACGTTGCGCCTACAGCATCCGGACCCAACAAACGGCTTTTCAGTTCCTCATGTCTAACAGCATGAGGAACCGAGAGCGGTCACATCTGACCTTACCGTATCCACTCTCACCTATGAAACGACACGAAATTCGTTACTCACCACTCTTAAAACGAGCTTAGTTACGTAAATCTGTGTGTGCATGACTCTGGACATTTTTCTAAATCCTGATCTCTCACTTGAACGCCACTAGCTACTGGTAAATGAAGAAATGGTATTCCAATCGAAATATGCAAAACGTGGGACCGAGGCAGGTTAGGTCGAAACAACCGTAATGATTAATACAGGATCTCGTGAATTCCATTTTCTCTTTCTCACATTGGTTACACACTCGACGAACACTGAAGAATTCCTGAGGTAGATCCAGTGGCTTTCTATCGATCCTGTGGAAGACATCAGGTAGCCATACACAGTGAAAGTGCTTTAATCGGTATACTACCAGGTGTGTACTCAAGCTTTAAATAACTACCATATCTGTCTGTCTGTCTGTCTGTCTGTCTGTCTGCCTGTCTATCTATCTATCTATCTATCTATCTATCTATCTATCTATCTATTAATCTATCTATCCATGGGAGAATTTACGAAAAAAACAACAGACGAAGACAGGTGGTGTAAACAACAAATGGATATATTAGTTTAACACTCGGGAATAGAGAAAGTCTTTGACGTTTCGAGCCTACGCTCTTCAACTGAAAGGAATACAGAAAGAAATAAGGAGAGAAACAAGGAGAAAAAAATATAAATGTAGTGGTCAGCGATCTATCATGACGAATATGAGATAAACAGTTAGATTTAAATCTCTGAGCGAGCAATAAGTCCTAACAGTACTATACATTAAAATCTATTTGCCAACGTAAAGTAGCTGTCCTAATTAGGACGGTGCTACTGCTTTTTTTAGCCCCAGGAAAACATGTCTTTCAGCTGGCTATCGAAGTACAACTGCGTCCTTATACCTCGAACAAGGGAGCAAATATTCCCACTCTGCCTTAAATGGTACCATTATGCAGCTGAGGAGTACATTTTCATTGTACATTTTATGTAGTGTTCTCACTACATGAATAAATGAAGTTTGTACGAAACGTACGTACTGCTATAACCTATTGAATTTTTGTTGCTTTTCTTCAAATTTATATATATATATATATATATACACACACAGATATATATGTACGTATATATAGGCGCAGGAGTGGCTGTGTGGTGAGAAGCTTGCTTCTTAACAACATGGTTCGGAGTTCATTCTCACTGCGTGGCACCTTGGGTAAGTGTCTACTATAGCCTTGTGAGTGAAAACAAAACCCATCGTACACACACACGCGCGCACGCACACACACACACAACCCCTCACACACGCATATATATATATATATATATATATATATATATATATATATATATATATATATATATATCCATGTGCGTATGTCTTTATGTCTGTTTGCTCTCCTACCACTGCTTAACAACCGGTGTTAGTGTGTTTATATCCCTGTAACTCGCGGTTCGGCAATAGAGACTGATAGAATAAGTAGTACGCTTTAAAAGAATTAAGTGTTAGGTACGTTTTGTTTGACTAAAACACTTCCTCGCGCTGCCCCAGCATGGCCGCAGTCAAATTACTGAAAAAGTAAAAAGGAATAAATAATATAAAGGTGATAAATGTAAAAGACAGCGATGAAGAAAGAGTGGGAAAGAGAAGGATTGAAGGGTGAAAAGACAGCGTCAGTGGCGAAAAAAACAAAAGAAGAAAAATCGTAACCAGCTAATTATATATACATACACACACACAAACATAAATGCAATCATTACACATAAATAAGTAAAGAGTTATTAACAAAACCAAACCGATAGCACACATATTCTACTAGTACAGCTACAACTCTTAGTACCTTACTGTTAATAAATGCTGCTGCTGTTATTACTACTTTTACTACAAGGAGAAAAAAAGCCTCATCGAACTAACAGCAAAAGCAAATGACAATAGGCTTGTCGTAACATCCACTTCTATTAAAGCAACCCTTAGGTGCGTCAAAAATACAGAAGGTTTAATGAAACAGTAGCAAGGGGACAGATGCAGTTTTGTTGCTTAAAGTGTGCTAAGCTGGTGTTGCATTGAAGCTAACTCACACTTAGAAATATGTAATCAGGAGGTCAGTCACCGGTGCACCACGTGTCGTATAGTAAATTGGCCACATGGTCTGCTGTGGTAAGCGGACAGGCTCATCTGGATAGCTAGCTTAGTGTTTTACTTTTTTTTGTGCCTTGAAATTTTCTTCTCCTCCTTCTCCACCTTCTACCGATTAATATTATTGTTGTTGCTGTTGTTGTTATCGTTATCATCATCGTTGTCGTTGTTGTTATAGCACAGAATGGATTTGCGCTGATTTTCTTTATGTCTCAGTTCCTATTCGTATCTCTATATGAAATTATCTATTTAATATATTACAATCTCACTCGACATTTCAAACGTACACATTAGTAACATATTTCTGTAGAGCATTTATTATGCACAAATGATCACACACGCACACACACACACTCACACACACACACACACACACACACACACACACACACACACACACACACACACACACACACACACACACACACACATACACACACACACACACACACACACACACGCTCTTAAAACTGAACATTTCTGATAGTCCCTGTCAGTGTCATGGAAGTCACTGTCACTAATATTTCACTTGAAGTATGATAAATTTATACTCTCCAGAATTATAGAGTAACCCATGAGATTAATGTAAAATTGTTTTTGTCACTGAACATCACCCCTCTTCTTGTAAGCAAACACACATCTACACGCACGCATAGAAACATACATACACGCGGAGATATGACCACTTCACAGACAGACACAGAGCAAATTTTCAAGCGACATAAATCACTAAGTAACTAAAAAGGTCGCGACAGAAGAGTTTTGACGGAAGAGTTTGAGTAACAACAGCCGATCGTTTCATTTAAACATTAAAGAAACTATCTGTTAGTTAGGTAATTAGGTACTTGGCCAATTGATTAAGAGAAAGAAGTAGATTTGAACTTGTAAATGTGTTACTGTTATTCTTATTGACGTAAGGATCGACCCTAGACACAATATATATATATGTGTATA
>NC_068996.1:1771421-1776729 GCF_001194135.2 Octopus bimaculoides | reverse complement strand
ATATATTTATATTTGTGCATAGAGATACAAGTTTATTATTTGGGAGTATGCGCTATTTATTTGGATTGACACACGCGCGCGCACGTGTGTGTGTGTGTGAGTGTGTGCGTGCGTGTGCCTGTTTGTGTCCGCGTGCGTCCGCACATAAAGTATTTCATACGTTTGCTTACCAGCATTTTCAACAATCAAAGGAATCAGACAAACTTGGATAGAATTCTTCTTAGCAGCGATAACTCTATTAGTTATTATTGTGTTATCATGGTGGTGGTGGTGGTGGTTGTAATAGTAGTGCTATTACTTGTAGTAGTAACTGTAGCGGACGCTGTTGTTGTTGATGATGATTATGTTGTTCTCGTAATTTTTATTGCTGTAACCGTTATTGTTTGTGAATTTGCTTCCTTTAATTTTGCTGTTGAAATAATTCTTCGTTCGGCTTTATAGTGCCATGAAACGATTATTAAATACACAAAACAAAACAAGAAGAATTGCTAAAGCTCCATCATATTTCGACAATAATCTATAAAACTCTTTTGGTTCTCACAAATAATCTAAAAGAAATGCTTGTCTCTTGGTATCTGTGATGAAATAGCTAATGAATTTACATGGAAATTGTTTTATGACAGAAGAATCTTTGTACGCGAATCAAATCTGTTTGCTTCAGTTTGTACATCTATGGATTCAACTGGGTGGAGGAGGGAAGAAAGCTATGTAATTCATAAAACTACTAGATTTTATTTGTTGTAGACTTTTTAAATACAACTGTTGTTATTAAATGCCGATTTTAAAGCAAAAGCATGAATGTTTAATTTCAAGGTTAGCTGTATGTTGTTTTTAGTTGGTAATTTTTTAATGATTATTTTGTTTATAAAATGAAGTAACATAAAGATTTAGTATATTTGGAGAAACTATCATATAACGACTAGGAGCATTGAATCGAGTGACCAGACAATGGATATTTCCCCCTATATTATCAGAAAACATGTTTTCTATCTCCATGGCCAATAACTTAGCTGACAACAGTATCATTATTTGGTAAGCAATGAGGTAGAAATAAACCATAAAGGCTACATCGCCACCCACAGATGAATCCCTGTAAAATGTATGCTTCAGTATTTTGCTGTGCAAATCTTGACATCTCTTGCTCTTATGATTAGAAACGGCGACAAAAACTCATTCGTTTCATCCACCTACTTCCATAGCTATTTACACAGCTTGATTTAGTTATTCTTGAAGCTATATGTTGATTTAGTTTCTGACCATCACTTATGATGAACCATTGGCATCTTAGCAGCTTCAACTGAACAATAGTGTTAAGCTTTATGTTTCATAGGAGTATCAGCTAATATTTATTTTCATTGTCAAGAAGAAAATAATATTCCAAGTTATTGATTATGCATTCAAAATAAATGGTATTAACCTATGCCATAGTTTCGACTATGACACGAAGGTAACGCAATGACGGACATCACGGAGCAACGATGAAATACCCGTTAAATTTAGCGCGCATTGCGTTTTCTATTCCAAATTAGTTAATACTTCGCTACAGTTGTTTCTTGGAATGTGCTATGAAGAAATGTCACCACCTATGACATTTTTCAGGACACCTGTGGCTGATAGATTGTGATGCAGAAGATCTGAAACCTGATCTGAATGCTTGCTACAAGATGATATAGGCTAAATGCATCCAAGTACCTATTGGCGATATTAAACCGACTGAAGATTTAAGCTTCCCACTCAAAATTCCATGCAGCCACTGTAACTATCTTGCACAGGTTTTGGATAAAAACATTCACTCACAAAATTCTGCTATACTCCAAACTGAGGTAGACAATTCTTTGTCTGATAAATACATAACCATAACAGTCTGTAATTTACTCATCTCCTGAACAAAATCTTTTGTGACTAAGCAAAATGATAATTCATCTGCTTATAGTTGCACTCTTGTAAGTAATTCAATGGTATATCAGTTTCTTTGAACTTCCCAAATACACTTTCCTGAAGCAGGTCTTTCAGGAAATGCTGCAGGCGTGTAAGAAACGGTAATCCGTGATTATAGAATAAGAATATAAAAACAAAAATTAGAATGCGTACACATTCTCAGAAGAGAAACAAAATAACACCAATCAAAATGTAAAACGAAATAGGCAATATGCGAAAGTAATTCCCAATATTTCTTTACAGATTTGTCATGACAGATTTTGCAATGGAACAAGGGAAACAACGAATAATTGAAACAGTTTAAAAGAGGAATGCGGGTTTGGGAATGATGGGTTTTCTGTTAACATTGCTAGTAACGCCACTATAAAGATTTGATTCCGATCTTTAAATGAATGCTAAGTGCACGGTTCTTTTACCTAGGTTCCAGCATTTATAATTGTTTCGATGACACGCTGAAATTGTATTGGGATCCCGGTTTACTTAAAAATTACTTCTTGCTCTTGTCAATAATCAAATTCCAAGGAGCTGTTCTTGTAAACTTTCGGCAAAGACTTATAAATCAGTGTTTAAAGAAATCTAATTGAGGCACTAATCCACAAAATATTGTAAACAAGGTTTACGATTTGAGCAGTATATATTTTATATGAAAACTGACTGATAAAAGATGGAGCTGGCACTGGCGAGGATTTGGACCAAAAACGCACTGATGTTAATACAGGCTCAGCATTGCGACATGTGCTTCAACGAATCCGTATTTTTATTTATTTAGATTGTTGTGTGGCTTTAAATCGGCGTTTAGAAAGACATTATAGCGAAATTTTAAAACATGAACAACTACCTTGTCTGTGTGTCAAATGTCAGAGAGCAATATTATGAAAACATTACTACTATTTGCAACAGATCAAGCAATACTAACACAGATAATACATCGTTGATTCTGTTCAGATTATTTGTCTGAGGAAGTTGTTCAGTAACTAGAATTTCCGTGGATCGCATATATTATCTGGCTAGGGTGTATATTTATATGATCTCTATTGATTTAATATCAACCATTCCCGACATCGCTGATGACTTTTTGACAGACTGGTAAAGCTTCGTAGAGAAGATTTTTAAAAAGGTCTAAAATCAAAAGTGAACCAGTAAGGTCGACTTTGGTTTTCATCTCTCTGATTAAACGTCAACTTTTAATATACTGGCAATGATTCAATAAAATATAAATTCGCGAATGCATATAAAATAATCAATATTAGCAAATAACCTCTAGAAATCGAGGAAACTAGTGAAAATATGTATCGATATTCGAGAAATATGAATAAATATTTGTGCAGTAAGCATTTATGTGTACATGTTGCATACAGGTATATATATATATATATATATATATATATGTATATATACTTGCAATACACATACACACAAACACACACACACACAAACACACACACACACACACACACACACACACACACATATATATATATATATACATATATGCATCCATTCACGATACACTCATGTATGCGTACATAAGCACATACATATACTAGTATATGAGACTAATATGTAAATGTATGATACGGAGTTTTTCAACGTGTGCGAAGTAAGAAACTACTGAGCAACAGCCGTTGTATGCGGTGCTTCGTTTGGTATTAGATTATAGAGGAGTGTACATACATGTGCTCATTACGTATTAATCTCCTTGGAAATAGTGACTATGACCTGCCTAAAAGACAGAAAACTTTCAGAGCCAGCTAGTGAGAGAGTCTGTTCGTTGTAGGTCAGTATGTTAGAAATAACACCAAAGTCTTCATCAAATCTTACCTAACCGTGTTAGAAATAGAACGACATATTGGATAATATAGTTCTAGATAAAAAAAACAACCCTAATATAAAGGCTGGTTGACCACGGTTGGAATCAAATTGGCAATTGTTTTCCAAGAACAATATCTGTTGCAACAACCATAACAAAAGCAACATTAAATTTTCCTTTGTTTTGGGTAAAAACACATCGGATGAACAGTACTCAACAATGACTTCTTAATTCCTTTCACACAGACACAACGGACACAACCATCTGCTAACATTCAGTTATGCACAGATACAGTTATTTATTCATATAGCCACATACCTTTTATTTATTTCTTAGCCATTGGACTTCGGCCATGCTGGGTTACCGGCTGGAAGACTTTAGTTAAAACAAATCAACGTCATTACATAATTTTGAAATATCCAGCACTTATAACACCCGAGTTTTTTTTTTTTTTTGTATGCCGATCTGCTTGTGGACGTAAACCGACCGGCACCGCTTGTCAAGTAGCGGTGGTGTCAAATACTCAAAAATAAAACAAGCACACACATATATATGACGGTCTTCCATCTATCAAATTCAACCACGAGGCATTGGTGGAAAACATTTGCCCATGATACCGCGCAGTGGCACTGTACATGAAAGAACATGGTCGCAAGTGAATTCCTGAACGACATAGCCATGCCTGAACCTATAAAGTCAAAACAGCATAATGAAAGAATCTTTTTTCTAATGTAGGCAGAAGGTCTGAAACTTATTTCAATTATCCTGAAAGTTCAAATCAAACTCGACGGAATTTGAACTCAGAACGTAATACCAAATGAAATGTACTTTATTCGGCGTGCTAACGATTCTGCCAGCTCACCGATTTTGTATTGCAACAGAATTATAATCCACCTGATGACATGCACTAAATAAATACTAATACATAAACCGGTTTAGACGCGCGCGCGCGCAAACGCAAATATACACAGATATGCATAGACATGAACACATATGTAATTACTTTAAAGGTGACTTCAAAGTTTAGTTTAGTTAGATTTCTCACACTGCACTTGAAAGAATGACAAATAGCTATTTCTTCTATGTTAGGGATATTACTGGCGGGAGACGTCGTAATGAGTATAGAAGAATTGTTAATAAGACATAAATATCTGGCTCCTTTTCTTCCAGCTTTCGAATCTTTATAAAAGGGCGTATGTACCCATATAGATATGGTTGAATATAAATATATCTTTTTACTACACAAGCACGTGTGCGCACACGCACAAACATAGCATACACACCTCCTACTACAATACGTGAGGCAAAGTGAAATACTTAACTGTATAATATGTAAAATTCTATACGGGTGACTGTCTTACACTATAATCTAAATTTTATTAAAGTTGCGATATGTATATTAAACAAGGGTCACTAACGAAACCTTTTTGTTTACTAATATTATGCTGTCGCATTGCAAGACCTGTATGCGTGTATATACATATATATATATATATGTGTGTATGCGTGTGCGTGCGTGCGTGTGTGTGTGTGTGTGTATGTGTGTGTGTGTGTGTGTGT
>NC_068996.1:1767172-1771316 GCF_001194135.2 Octopus bimaculoides | reverse complement strand
TTATGTTTTATTTTGCCATTTGACGTTCAGAATGTGTCAAACACTTTTTTATGAAGCGCTTGATCAGCTTAAGTTCGCTGCATTCTATTGTCCATACTTCAGAAGAGTACAATCGAGTTCTTAGTCAATAAAGCTTGTAAACACTCAGCTTGATCTCGTTCGTGATGATGCGATTTGTCTAGAATATATTTTTCAAGCTTACCAAATGTTACAGATGCTTTCTGAAAGCGTTGATATATTTCTGTATCTAAGGATTCAACTCTTGACAGCAGAACAAAACACGTCACGAACACAAAAGCTGCTTGAGCCCTTCCATAAAAAAATGCTTCAGCCACATACTCAACGTCAAATAGCAAAACCAATTTCGCGATACAGAAGTCCTTGCAAACGCAGGACGTATAAGCAACCAGTCACTCATTATAACTACTCAGATGCGTTGGATGCGCCATGCTGTACGTAAGGAAGAGAATACGATTCCAAAGCAATTGTTCTATGGAGAGCTGTTCAATGGAAAGTGTCCTCAGCACAAGCCACAGAAAAGGTACAAAGACTGCATAAAAGGTAAATTGAAAGAACAGCAAATCAATTTAAAGACCCGAGAAAAAATTGGCTTTGGAAAGAAGTGAGTGGAGGAAGCGTACAAGGGAAGTTTTAAAGCTTATGATGTGGGTTTCCTTGAGAATGAAAGCGTACAACACTAGCTTCGTAGGTGGGGTCACTAGAACCGCAGTGAGAATATAAAGTGCTGTAGGGATGAAACGTATGGCCGTGTACTTCTTTCCAAAGCTGCCTACGTCAGCCAGTTGAAGTCCCATCCATGATCAACTGTATACAACGTCCTTCTTATTTAGATCTCCAAATATTGCTCAAGGACATGAATGTATTCAGATATTTCTCTTTAACAAATAGTCACGTGAAATTGAAACAAAATTAGCTTGATTTCTTGGTCAACAGAAGTTTTCAAGTTATGTTGATGCAGTTACAATTGGAGATATTTCAGTTCAAAGAATGCATTTTAATTTCAATAGATACGATTTTGTTAATATTCATGGACAGTTTTAAGTGGATGAATATAAAATTTTAATATTTCTCAATTGAAAAGCTTGTGGAATTTCTGATTTCAAAGGAAATGTTTAGTAAGTATTTGAAAAGCTTTAGTTGTGTTAAAACTTGTAACTGTTAAACTTCTCAATATGCCGGTTATAAGCGTGGTTTGTAACGATATTCCAGTTGTATTTTAATTTCAATATTTAAACGTTTCTCTCGATTTCTCCCATTTTGCATTTGGTTATATTGCTAAAAGCTTGTTTATTTTAAGAAAAAGTTGATAGGTTTTATGATACATTGCAAACTAATTTCTCCGTAACGACGTTGTCATGGTTGTATAATTTGCGAATATACTGACAGTTCATTTTTAATAATGAAGTTTGAAAGCTGTCAACGTTTAATATAGCCTCAAAGAACTTGACATTTTGATGAATCTAGATATTTTAGGTGAGTTTTTGATGACGACTTTTAACTGCAATAGAGAAAACTAAATGTTTGGTTAAATTATGGAAGTTTTTAAGGTACCTGTCAGAAATTAATTGTTCATCCGGTAGCCATTTGAAAATATTTCAACAAACGTTGTTCATTAGTGATAAATAATGTTACATCAGACTCAGGATTCATGATGAAATTATGTGGCTCGGTTTATTCAGCTTCTCATGCAAGGTTGACAACCATTTTCAACAGCACATAAACCTTTATGTATTGTTATTTATTCTAAGTTTCCAATATTCGTATACTGAAGATCAGAAAATATTTTTAAAACAGTGTTTCGGATACACTTTTACGATTTCTAAAATATCTATGTTGATTGCATCATAGTCTGAAAGGATTGCCATAGAAACTGATTCATTGGCTGTGAATAAATACAATAAAACCGAGGATTCCAATAAAATATATATTCTCTTTTTGTGACGACTGAGACAACTACACAAACAACAAGTATTACATGTATGTCTAAAATCTTTAGAATAAAATAATTGCTATATCTGTAATATACTTATATGTACACACATGCAAACATACACACGCATACTCACACACACATATATATTCATAGAGGGAGAGAGAGAGAGAGAGAGAGAGAGCAAGAGAGTGAGAGCAAGGGAGAAAGAAGAGAACGATTAATAAAGAGACTGATATAACCGCAAATGAGAGGCATTACCCTTTGCGTGACAGCTTGTCTGTATACAAATGGTATCAACTAACTTATTGCGTGTTTGAGTAAAGTTGCTTGAATTAATTATAAGATCTTTCATACTTTGAATTTTTCAAACTAAAATAATGATTAGAAAATTACTATTTTTAAATCTTACAACGAGTGATATACAAAAACAGTACTTTGGTGTAAAGTTTATTTGCCAACATAACATGGCCGTCCTGGTTTAGGACGATTGTTGCTGTAATTTAGCCCCAGGAGACATCGTCACCAGATGGCTTTACGACACAATAGGTGTCCTTATATTTTCAAACAAGGGAATCTAGCACCCACCTCAAATCAAAACAGTATCTGTGTATCGTGATTTCCGGGTTATTTCCCATCATCTCGATACACAGATGTTGTTTTGAGCTGAGTGTGGGTGCTAGATTCCCTTGCTCGAAAATATAAGGGCACAGATCGTGTCGTATAGCCAGCTGGAGACGATGTCACCAGGGACTAAATTACAGCAACATTCGTCTTAAACCAGGACTGACATGTTTTGTTGGCAAATAATCTTTACTCTAAAATTATTTTTACCGGAGCACAAGGTGAAATGTTGTTATGGGAGCTCTAGGATAGCGCTTTGTTAAGCGCTAAAAACAATAACTCAGTAAGTTTTGTCTTACATTCTAATGCATGAACCGTACTCACCACCATTCATAACGAAATGATGATTTCTTACATTGATACAAGCGAACGTAAGTGAATGAATCATTTCTAGTATAAGTATTATTAATACTTATATGATTCAGATTTGAAATCAGAATGGAAATAGAAGAAACTGAAATATGTGCTAGACATTTAATCTGACTCTCTACCGATTCTACCATCCATTGCCACTCAAACAACTATAATAATAATGAATAAAATAAATGCCAGTCATGATTATAATGATTGGCACAAGGTTTCAAATTCAAAGGAGAAAAAAAAAATCAATTGAACGGCAGTCAGTAATGTGCCTGCCATTATATTTTATCCACCTCGTTGGGATGAGGTGTATAGTCGCTCCGGGCAAGTATTGAACGTGTAAGAATGTATATAAATACTAATAGATATTTAAACTAGCACTTAAATTTGGTGTTTCTTCCATTCCACTCACCTTTAGAATCAATGTTATATTCATTGACATTTAAAAAAAAAATGTTTTACACAATGTATTAACGATACCTCTGTTTATATATTTACATATACGTCCACTTATATATTAATATAAGTATATTAACATAAATATACGTCCAACACACTCACATACAGGCGCACAAACATTAGCCTACTTCATTTAAACAGTAACTCAACCTTATAATACTGGTGCATACAAAAATTTTCATGAAAATTTGTTTTATACAGGGTACATTTTATTTGCTTGTGTGTGACATTTTCTTCAAAATTAGCAAGAAAAGAAACCCTATGTCTGTAAGAGACACATTTTTGTCTGTGTCCTACCAGCCTACCATCCTATAATCTCTCTATCCATTTATCTATTTGTCTGTCTATCTATCTATCTATCTATCTGGCGATCCATTTGCTGTCAACGTCCGTAAGATGGAGGACTGGGGATGCCGTGGTTAATGATGCGCAGACACGCGCTGAGACTGCGGCACCTCTGGAACTTCATTAACGACAGTGAACAGGTGTGGGCGCCGTTTGTGAGGCGCGCCTTCCCGCAGCTCGTCTCACTCACCGAACTGCAAACATGGATCAAAAAGAGACCGAAACTGGGCGATTGGCACCGCGAGTGTCGCCAAGCTCTACAACAGCTCTGCCGTCCGGGATCAAACTTGTGCAACTTCCAAACGACCAATGCGTTCTATAGAGGACTAGTGGAGGGGAGGTCTGACGACACTCTCGGGGCAAACCTGGTTGTCGACGAGAAATTCCTAACCCGCCTTTTCAAGA
>NC_068996.1:1765288-1766364 GCF_001194135.2 Octopus bimaculoides | reverse complement strand
TTTTTCAGAAAAGAAAAGCTCTACATTGTATTTTGTCTACTTTCTGTATTTAGTCCTGTGTGGCCATAATAAAAAGATATCTATCTATCTATCTATCTATCTATCTATCTATCTATCTATCTATCTATCTACTTATCCTATAAATCGACAAAAAAAAATTTTTTTAAAGAGAGAGAGAGAGAGCACTTTGCTCTCATTTTGCACAATTGACATTTTCTGTGATACCCCCCTTTTTTTTGCCCCTACCGATCCCTTTTAATCCGATTTTTTAATTTTCATTTTACCTTTTTTTATCTTTAAAGAAAAGCTCTATAGTTGTATTTGTCCCCTTTGTGTGCAGCCCTGTGTGGCTAATAAAAGAAAGTTATCTACTTATCTACCTATTTATCTGTCTGTCTGTCTATCTAGCTATCTATTTGCCTGTCTGCCTGTCTGCCGGTCTGTCTATCTAGCTATCTATTTGTCTGTCTATATATGTATGTATGTATGTATGTATGTATGTATGTATGTATGTATGTGTCTGTCTGTCTGTCTATCTATCTATCTATCTATCTGGACGGATGCTAGTCGCATCGGCTCGCAAGTAAGTTGGCCTTTTATATGTCAAAAATTTTGCAGTTTTAAAATAATTTTTGTGGAAGAGGTGTATAAGTCTATACACTTTGACCCTATTAGGGTTTTGTAATAGGAAGTGGCTCCTTCTTGAGTTTATTTCCAAAAGTTTTTGATTTTTCTCCGGCTTATTTGCCATATTTCGTATAAGAAATATGGTTAGGCCTTCATACGTGGTCGATTTGCCTCTAATAGCAGACAAGGAGACCGACCAACAAGTCGTTCCGCATGAACGAACACAAGACATAGAGACCAGGAATGCTGCGTTTACTACTACTGCCTTCACCACCTCCACTACCACCATTACGACCGCCACTAACGACAACAAAACCAAAACCACTACTGCCACCGACATCGCAGCCACCACTACCACCAAGAACAACAATAACAAAAAGAACAACAACAACTCCACTCCTCTTTTGTTCCTTTCACCACAGACAACGGAAGGAGAGAAAGAGAAGAGC
>NC_068996.1:1757699-1758354 GCF_001194135.2 Octopus bimaculoides | reverse complement strand
TCTCTCTGCACCTCTCTCTGCACCTCTCTCTCTCTACCTCTCTCTTTCCACCCCTCTCTCTGCACCTCTCTCTCTGCACCTCTCTCTCTCCACCTCACTCTCTCCACCTGTCTCTCTCCACCTGTCTCTCTCCAACTGTCTCTCTCTCCACCTCTCTCTCTCTCCACCTCTCTCTCTCTCTTTCTCTCTGTATATATATATATATATCTGTAATTTCTACTAATATACATCACCTAATTCAATCAGCTTTATCACTCTCTGTGAAAACTGATAGGTTTGTGCTAATGTAAAAGACGTTTATTTCCCTTTGAATGAATAGTGGAAATTTTCTCAGACAGTAGAGCATCAATTTAATTGCATTATTCAAATTAGCCATTCATGGTTTATCCATAGATTGTTTTTATCTGCTAATGCGACTGTTGAAATTATTGCGTATGTATAGCTGATATAGATGGATTGTGAAGGTATAAAATTTACACTCAGTCGTAGACTGTATGTTGGTCTGTCATAGGTAAAAAATTTCTTTCTCAAATGATTCAGTACATCTATCCATCGACCTATCTATCTATCTATCTATCTATCTATCTATCTATCTATCTATCTATCTATCTATCTCCCTCTCTCTCTCTCTCTCTCTCTCTCTCTCTCTCTCTCT
>NC_068996.1:1755750-1757600 GCF_001194135.2 Octopus bimaculoides | reverse complement strand
ATATATATATATATATATATATACCTACCACTTAGTACGAGCAAATCATCACCCCAAACGTGTTCTTGTCGTGACCTGTAACATTCGTGTTCGAATACAACTATAATAAAAAGCATTGCAGAGTTATCTATTACTTATAAAAATTTTCGGTTCAGGATGTGGCCAATATTTGGTTCCACAGACAATTATGTAACGTAGTATTTTCTAAAGATGGTGCAGTATAACTTGAGAGTGAAATTTCGTTGTAATTTCTGATAGATTTCTTAATTACAGACAGGCCCCCATATTAGCACAAAACACCGTTGAAATGAGTATCGTTTTCTTAGTTTTTTAGTTCAGTAACTATTATGAATACACAGTGACTTCTGGAGGGATTCAAGTAAAATTACTTCTTCAAGATGCCCTTCACTGAAATGTCAAATAGAAAACGTAAAACAAACAAACAAGCAAACTAAAAACATAAGCAAAATGGTGTTATGTTTGTACATCGGCTGAATACGTGATATGAGCAGGTGAGAATATTAAACTTATGGATTCTAATCATATGTAAGTTTTTTATTAATGGATATCTGTTGGCCTAATTAAAGAAACGGTTATCAAATAAAAAATGGCATTATTCACCTATCTTTTCCCAGTATAGAAAACATTCCATAACGCGCACACTTACACGCACACGCACACGCACGCACATTTGCTTTATTATAGTGTGTGCGTTACATATCTGTAGTAGAACTAAAATATGGATAACATTTTTAATTATCAGTCTTGTAGTATACAAATATCTCATTAGTCAACGGGTGGCTGATTGATATATTTCTAATCAGTCATCATAAAAAAAGAAAAGTTAGAAATACAAACGACTTGTTGCATGAAATCAGTCATTGGGAATATAGCGATTGGGTCATTTATATAATCAGACATCTGCTCGTCAGATATCTACGCTAGTCAGTTAATCAGTCAACGTTTTAATTAACAAATACCTAATTATCTAAAAAGGAATTTTCATAGTTTCTCTAGTGACAATGATTTTCTTGTTATTAATGTTATTAATATTGCTGCTGTTGTTAACGCTGTCGTTGCAACTGAATTTATATGGAGGTTCAGAGGAGTAATAAGTGTGTTTGCCAGGTTATAATCGTGAGCACACACACACACACACGCACACACACACACACACACACACACACACACACACACACACACACACACACACCGTGTGCACACGCACACGTGTGTATACATATACTATCTTTTATCTTTTACTTGTTACAATCATATGACTGCAGTCATCCTGGTATTGCTTTCAAGAATTTTAGTCGTAGGAAGCGACCCCAATACTTTGAAGCCTAATCTATGAGTCTCTTTTTGCTGAACCACTAGGTTACGAGGACATAGACACACACATCTGCGCACCCTGTATTGATAACATACACTCTAACCGTTTGAATTTGGCGCAGTTTATCAACGGTTTCCTATTCTCATTTACTATTACGAAGCAAACTATTTATTTAACCCCTAGTAGTTGGTAGATGCTTCTAAAGAGAAGCAAAACCTTATTGTTTAAATTTCAAAATCGCATGATAAAGCATTGTCCAGCTTTTCTTTTTATGAGTCTATTTCACAAGTGAAAAAGCGTTTTAGTTTGATGTGCTCGGTTCTCGTAAATGTTTTTTGTAGCTTTCAGAGTTAATTTTTCACTTTTATTTTTAGCAATCACTGGAGCTATTTCGCACCTTTTATTTATTAATTCCTTTTGGATTTTTAATAGCTACCGAGCCACTCATACTATAATGTGTTTAATATATCTTAATATATTAATATCATAGCAGAATGTTCTTGTTTTAGTTATA
>NC_068996.1:1751704-1755155 GCF_001194135.2 Octopus bimaculoides | reverse complement strand
TATATATATACTACTTTATAAACACAAGGGTAAAAATGATTAAATAATTGATACCAGTGGTTAGCATGTGTGATAAAAGTAAGAAGACATAAATATTTCAATATATAATAGTGTATGACATATATACGGACGGAAAACCACCATGTAGATTTCTTACATGCTAAATTTGGCAGTTAAAACTCAAAACAACGGGAAAACATACTTAGCGATTTGCATGTACTCGAACAAGACATTTGAGTGAATAAAAATTTAGTTAACCTTATACCCATGAAAATCCATTTACAAGTCTCTAATAGGCATGGAGGGGGGCTGATTTCGGAACCATGTGGTTGGAAAGCAAAGTTTTAACCACGCAGTCACACCTGCGCATATATAGCAGCGAAATGTTTTACCAACATCAAATAAAATCTTATTAATGAACGCATTGAATAACGTTGATAATTCCAGAACCCTGTACTTATGACCAGATTGGTCATGGATCATAGATCATAGATATATCAGCTCTATCAAGGATAACTTGGAGTTAGACGACAACTCCAATAATCACTGAGTGATTCCATATTTTTGATTCTCATTATGGCATTGACCATATAAAATTTTAATGAAGGTTTTAAAGTAAAATGAAAATTCAAGGTGAACTAATACATTTATATCGTTCTGGTTACTATATTACTTTTGAAAAAAAAAAAAAACGAAGCATTTTCACCACAACCAAATAAAATACCAAAATACACATTTCATATAGCGTATCTCGTTGCCCGTTGGTGATTAATACCTATTAAACAGGGAAGGTGGTGAGCTGGCAGAAACGTTAACACGCCGGACATAATGCTTAGCGGTATTTCGTCTGTCTTTACGTTCTGAGTTCAATTTCCGACGAGGTCGACTTTGCTTTCATCTTTTCAGCGTCGATAATTTAAATACCAGTTGAGTACTGGGGTCGATCTAATCTACTGGCCCCAACCCCAAAATTTCGGGGCTTGTGCCTAGAGTAGAAAAGAATACCTATTAAGCAGGGAATGCCAAACTTTATTTAGTACGAAGGTGATAAACTACTATCGAGACATGAAGTGTGAAATTGTAAACTTCTTTTTACAATGTGGATCCGACAAAGAACAAAGAACAAAAAAACATTCACACAAGGCTGTACAGAAAGTACAAACTAGTAATGACTAGCCACATAGACAGGCTCCCACTAACATTTATGCATTTAAAGATTTAATTAACCAGCACAGAATTAAATTACCACTCATTTATCGAGAATTAATTATGTCTAAATAATAAAAAAAAACTAGACCGTGTTAAGATCTAATTGCAACTATGATTAAAGAGAGAACAAACCAATTATCAATTAATATTTTATAATGCTAAAAGGAAATAGCTAATATATTCTCTAACTAGCTAATATATTCGCGCACACACACAAAAACATGCACGCTGCACAAACAAACGCACACACATACAGATGCATATATATATATATATATATATATATATATATATATATATATATATCATACACATATTGGTGGTCTCTCTGGACTTCCAGAGAAACTGGAACAAATAACAAGGGCAAAGAGCGTGAGAACAGAAGCAAGAACATAAAAACAGAAATATTGCAGTCCAGGCAAACGTTTAAAACAAAACACTCAATATAGTAAGAAATTTCCTATCATATTCTTTTAGCTATGTTAGTCATTTGACTACATCCATTCTGGAGCACCACCTTGGAGGGTTTCAGTTGAACAAATTCACCCAGGACTTATTTCTTAATCCTAGTACTCATTCCATCGGGGACTTTTGCCATACTGCTAAGTAACAGGGACGAAAACACATCACCATCGGTTGTCAAACGGTGATGGGGGAAACAAACCCAGATACAAAGAAACACTCATTGATACACAAACATACACAATCTGTATACGGCATGCTTCTTTCAGTTTCCGTCTACCAAATCAACTCAACACTTTGGTCGGCTCGAGGCTGTAGTAGAAAACATTTGCCCAATATGCCAGGCGGCGGAACTGAACCCGAAACCATGCGGTTGATAAGAAGCAAGCTTCTTACCATCCTTAACGTTCACAATAGTTTCTTATCTATTATCGCAAGTGTATACCTGCATGAAATAAAATTAAACGGATTCATGAGAAAATTTCATGCAGATTTCAGACGTATTTCCAATACATTAAATTCATTACATATTATGTACCTTACACAGCCATTTAGCGGTAGTGATCGAAATACTATATAAAATTTGTTTAAACGTATATGCAAAGCAAGTCTACATAGAATATTTGCTTTTTGAGAATCTGGCACAACAGAGGTTCTGCGACATCTCCAAACATAACTAGTGTCTAAAAAGGGCAGAAACAATCATAAATCAGTCACTTTGTAGGCAATAGAAATAGTAACCTATTATGTGAACACCAAAAGTACTTTACTTTACGGAGAATTTTAAACGAACAGTTGTTCAAAAAAGAAAAAAAATGAGAAAAAGTAAGAGATATTGTTTAAAGAAACAGCCAGAAGAGAAACGTCTTTTGAATAATAAATTAAACTTTTAAATTAACCGGGTGACGACCACAGTAAACTCATAAAGTGCCAAAACATTACGACACCCAAGAAATATACTTTTGGGTCAGCTAACAATTCAAATATAACAGTCACATTCTTCGGTGAGCATGGAACCTTATATCTATAGAGTAGAAATCATTAGTGGCTATTAAATAAATAAAAAAAAACTTAAGAGTAACATATGATCATATATCTTCTCGTAGAGTCACATACATTCTTAGATGCGTCCGGATTCAGTCCCATGCGTGGCACCTCGGGTAAATGTCTTCCAGTATAGCCTCGGACTGACCAAAGCCTTGTGGGTGGATTTGGTAGACGGAAACTGAAAGAAGCCGGATCGTTTCACTTTCATCGGCAGTTGTTAACAAACAACAGCAGTAGTTTTATTCAGCTGAATACACGTCATTGATTGATTGAAATTACCGAAATACGACAATTTTAACACGAAATAACTTCGTAAATAGAAACTTTTCTCAACAACACTAAGAGTAAAAGATGTTTTATATGACACATTCTACCAGTGTCTGAAGTTTGAAAGTGTTTACTTACAGAAAAATTAATTTCTAGATCTGCCGATGAAAGTGAACAGATCCAAGAAGTCCATAGCATGTGTGTGTGTGTGTGAAACTGTGTATATGTGTGTCATTGTTTCGGGTTTTCCCCACACCTCATCGCTTGGCAACCGATGTTGGGGTGTTTATGCCCCTGTAACTTAGCGTTCGGCAAAAGAAACTGATAGAATAAGTACTAAGTTAAAACCAGCATGGCTGCAGTCAAATGACTGAAACAAGTAAAAGGATGAAAGACTAATATATTACACACACACACACACACACACACACACACACACACACACACACATACACACACACACAAT
>NC_068996.1:1751163-1751694 GCF_001194135.2 Octopus bimaculoides | reverse complement strand
ACACACACACACACACACACACACACACACACACACATACACACACACACAATCACACACACACACATATTAGTCTTTTATTCTTTTACTTGTTTCAGTCATTTGACTGCGGCAATCTTGGTGCACTGCCTTGAAGAATTTTTGATCGAATACATCGACCCGGTAATTAATTTTGTTAAGCCTGGTACTTATTCTACTATCGGCCTCTTTTGCCAAACCAAGAAGTTACTTAAACACAACACCACTATTCAACTGGTGGTGGAAGTACGGACAGACGCAAACGCAAAGACACACACACATACACACACACATTTCGATAGATAGACATATATATATATATATTTACGACGGGCTTCTTTCAGTTTCCGTCTACGAAATACACTCATAAGGATTTGGTTAGTTTAATGTTATAGTAGAAAACACGTGTCTAAGTTGCAATGCAGTGGGACCGACCCCGGAACCATGTGGTTGGGAAGCAAGCTTCTGTCCAATGAACCACGCCTATATATATATATATATATATATATATAT
>NC_068996.1:1745937-1749607 GCF_001194135.2 Octopus bimaculoides | reverse complement strand
TAGCGATATTTTGTCTGTCTTTACGTTCTGCGTTCAAATTCCACTGAGGTTGACTTTGGCTTTCATCCTTTCGGGGTCGATAAATAAGTGCCTGTTGCGTACTGTGGTCGATCTAATCGAGTTTTCCCTCCCCAAACTTTCGAGCCTTGTTCCTCGAGTAGGAATGAATATATACGTGTGCGAGCGTGCGTGTGCGTGTGTGTGTAAAGTAATAAGGCACTAAGAGAGAATGATTCTCACTAGACACTATAATATTTAAATATACCTTCTATGATAATCAGTTAAACCTTTAAATGTAATAAAGATGAATAAGTTTTCGTAAAAAAAAATATTCACCAATATTTTTGCTAATTTTTCTTGATTTTGTTTTTAAATAGTTTATTTCTTTCTTACTTTCTGTCGAAGCAGAAGTGATCATTCTATATTTAAGAAAATAGAATACAAAATACCACCCACTGCATTCTGCCTCTTATTCCCACCCTACCCTACACCAATATCCACAAAATTTACTGTCTTGTTAAATCCGTTAATGAATTAGACCGTGGGTTGAACCAGACACCCTTAAGGAACAAATCCTCAAGTTTAATACCATATGTGACTAATATGAGAAATTTGACAATCTCCGTAATAACTCTAATGTTGAAGCACACACTTCCACTTATTTTCCTTTTCCTTCTTCTTTGGTTTAATTTTTCCTCTCCTTTTTTTTCATTTTTGTTTTCTGGCCGCTTGTCAGTCTGTCTCCCTATCTGTCTGCCTAGCTCAATCTATGTCTCATCACTTGCAATTTCTGTTTTGGGTTATAATGGTCATCAGTTGCTATTGTCGAAACTGAGTTGTGCACGAGGCTTTCAAAAAGAAGCGGAGTGGGGAGAAGGAAAATAAAGATTAGTGGGACTGCTAGTGGTGTTAATGTTTTTGACATTGTTTAAAATGTTAATGATGCTGTTACCACTGTTGCTGTCATTGCTGATGCAGTTACCATTGTTGATACGTTAGTAGTGAGTCGCTGGTGTTGTCACTCTTGAAGACGTCCACGTTCTTGATGTTTTTTATTTTATTTGTTGATACCGTTGCAGTTTTTGAAGCTAAAATAGTTTTCCTTCTTGCTACATGTGATCATGTTGCAGATATTGTTGTTTAACCCAGTTCAGTCCAACTGTTATTTGTAGAATTATGTTTTAACTATTCCTTATTTTAGTAAGAGGCAGCATGTGTAGAAATACATTATCCAAAATATTCTTCCGAATTTTAAAATAAATGTAGTGGGGTTTGATAAGCGGAAGAATAAATGGCTACCATTTCAAGCAGATCTTGTAACTGCTAGACGTTCCTTCACCTAGTCCTGGATGGTGTCATTGATTGCGTTGTGTGTTGCTATTATGCTGCTTTTCGATATGTTTTCTTTTCGATATGTTTTCTTTTCGAGACGTTTTATTTTCGATATGTTTTCTTTTCGTGTCGTTTTAACAGATATCGTTGGATTACGGCGTATTCAAACTAAATTTGACAGTTTGCATAAAAAAAGAAAACACAATATCCCATCAAAAAGTAATAGAAAGTCAATAAAATAAATAAATAAATAAAATCAACTACATTAGTTCTGAGAGGTAATGGTTTACTCAAAGGAGCCGCTTTCAGCTTCAAAACGACTCCGGAACTTGGTACATTGCGTTGTTCACTCTGTGCCTGGAAAGACCTTCGAACACCTTGATCTTGATTACCAGCTCGGACTTGGTATTGCAGCCAGAGTAGTTGGTGTCTTTCTCAGATGCGCCAGAAGTTAGAGCTGAAGTCGTAGAAATTCTGAGACAACCACTTCTGAATCTTTCCGGATATATGCAAGCCGTAGAAACCTATTGCCACACATATGGCCTTCTAGCGTTTGACCACAGGATCCTGTAGTTACATATAACCATCTGAATTGAGCCAAATTGAGCCTTGTTCAAAGATGCGAGGCGGCATGGAGTTATCCTCATTGCAGACACATACATAGAGCGTCACAATCTATGGTGGATGGGTTTTCATGATACATGGGTTATCATAGATTGTAGGCAAACCATCTGTTCTTCGTGCTGTGCAGTTTCCCTGGAAGAAGTTCTTTTCATCTAAGAACCAGCTTATCTCCGGCTCAGAAAGGTGTCGCAGTCTGTTGAGGAGCTTTATAGACTCCATCAAGTAGTTCTCCTTCCATTTGGTTGTCAGAATATTCCGTTGCGCCCCATGAAAGTATGGTAGCAACGGCCCTCATTCAGATTCCTTGGCTTGGACCTTCAATCACATTGTCCTGCAGTTGTTGGAGGAATTCCAGCGCACGGGTGCTGTGAGAGAACTTACTGTGTGTCTTCTTCTTGTCCATGTTACATTTTACAGCCTTTAAAATGTTCGCAGAACTTTGAGCAGCAGCGAGGATGTCGGTATTTTGATAATTGATGTGAATCATCATGATAAAAGCTTCCAGTCCTCTTTTTCAGCTAAATTTTTCTTAACTTCAATCATCAATCTTTATGCTCTTGAACGTTCCAATGCCGTTGAACGTTCCAATGCCGTTGAACGCTCATCAATACTACAAGCTTTTCCCCAATCGACAAATTCAGCCCCCTATATATTTCAGAAACAGACGTGGTTGATGCTGCTGATGGGGCTGCAATTAATTCTGGTGGCGCTGATGCCAACAGTGATGGATCAAAATGGTCCATAGTGGTATTTCTGCTAGTGGTGGTAATGGGTTGTTGGTAGCAGTGTAATAGTAATGAGAACGATGTTAATTGTTGCCAGTCATTGACGTAGTAGACTCAGCATTCCTTATACCATTGATTGTAGTCAGGTGAGTAATTTGGTGATAGTGGTGGCGATAGATGTAGCAGTGCATTTAGTGGTATCAGTGATGGTAGTGGTAATGGTCGTGCTAGTGCTGACGATCATGGTAGTGGTGTTTGTGATGTGATGCGAGGTGGTGTGATGGAGAGTGTGGCGATGATGATTATGATAGTGATGGCGAATGAATAGAAAACAAAGTTTCAGATATATAAAAAAAAAGCAGGTAAATAAAATAAGGAAGTGGTTGGGAAAAGGTGATGATGATGACCATGAGAAAAGAAGAAAAAGAGGAAAAAGAGAAAAGGAAACGAAAAGAAGAAAGTCACGTTGTAGTGATGGCGGTATTAACAGCAGTGGTGACTATGATGACGACTGGTGCTGTGGCGCTGCTTTCTTGTGAAGACTTTGTAAAAGATCCATTTGTAAAGCTTAAGCAGAAACTTGGAGTGGATAACAGATGGTGATAGTTGATTGCTAGGGTTGGAACATACTTAGACACACGACACATTCAGATGTGCAGATACAGAAAGAAAAATCACATACACACATACACATATTAGTTTATTCTTTACACAAATACACAGACAAACTAATACACCCGGCCATACGAGTACATGCATACATAGAGACATACAATCTTACATGGATACGCATATACATACACACGCACACACGCATCCATCCATCCATCCATCCATACATACATACATATAAACAAAAAAACACTTTCATATACAATGGCCCCAAAATTCGCAGACATTCGTTGTACTCCGTGAGTTAACAATATATATTATATATGTATATAATATATATTTGTATATACATATATATATATATATATATATATATA
>NC_068996.1:1744910-1745518 GCF_001194135.2 Octopus bimaculoides | reverse complement strand
TATATATATATATATATATATATATGTATGTATGTATGTATATATATATATATACACACACACACACACAAGATTCAGTGTGTGAGTGTGTGTGTTGCGTTGCAAATATGAGTGTGGATACATAGGTAAAGAAAAATAAGAAAAAGAATGTATTGATGTCGATTGTCTCAGACTTTATTTTATTTCTATAATTTTTTTCCTTTTGTCACATATTTTTATTCATATTTTTCTAATTTTTTGTTCTCAATATAAATGGTGGCTATTCTCAAGTTTTCTTGTCTATTGTAAGGCTATTTTGTAATAGTGGCAACAGACCATATAAAGAGGCGTCTGTACCGCCGCAGCATGACGTGTATTGTTGCTTTGTCGATCAGTGGACCATTATATACGTGAATCGGAGAGTGCATGCGTGCTAGTTTCTGCCTCTGCTCGCACGTGTGTATGTGTATAGGTGACTGTGTATATGTCTTGCGTGCGGGGATGTGTCATAGTATACGTGGGCTTGCGTATAGTGAATTTGCCGTACCGTGTGTGTTTGTGCGTATATATGTGTGTGCGCGCATATACATATATATATATATATATATATATATATATATATATATATA
>NC_068996.1:1740152-1743573 GCF_001194135.2 Octopus bimaculoides | reverse complement strand
ATATATATATATATATATATATGCTTATATACATATATACATATGAATATATATATTATTATTTATTCATTGTTATAATGTAAATATTTAGTAGACATTATCTTAGCATTTTTCAGTACATGGATCATATTAGGCATGTTACAAATCAGATGAATATTCTCTTGCGGAATTTCATGCCACATTTTATGCAGTAATCCCAAAAGATCTGGCTTTCAAGATGCTTTTTTGATCTTTTCATGAATTGTCCTGTGTATTATGTCCCAGATGTGTTCAATTGGGTTCATATCTGGTGACTGGCTTGGCGATGGAAGCTTTTAAATGCCATTCTCATCCAACAAATTTTGGGTCATTTTAGCCGTTTGACAAGGAACCCCTCTTCCATAAATAAAGAGTCTTCTTTAATCATTTTCCTCACTGGAGAAGGTTGGAAGGAATCCTTCCTGCAATATGAACACATGTATCTGAGTTTATGTTTCCCTTACACTCCACCAGCTCTGATTGACCATTGCTCCAAATTGCTCCCCAGACCATCACAGAATAGCTGCCGTGTTCCATTATTGGCTGCAATCTTTTCACATCAAATTCTTGATCAGTCTCCAGACCCACACTCGACCACTCTCAGGAAATACGGGCAAATCTGGACTCATCAGAGAACATGACAGTATCCCAAAATTCTAGTGGCCCAATCTTTTCTCCGCTTGATGTCGGCTGGTCGAAGAAGTGACTTCCATCTTGCTGCTCTGCCAAAATAAACAAGTTTGTCGAGATACCTGACAGCTGTTCTAGGACTTAATATCTACTTGTTCTACTATGTCAGAGGCCTTGCAACGAGGATTATCATTCACATTTCTCTTAACAAAGAAAAGGATCCTATCAGAGAGCCCTGGTTGATCGATTTACTGTGGAAAGCGGGATCCCAAGGTTTCCTGCAATTACCACTTCAGAAAGACCAATAAAACAGCCTCTTTGAAATTCAGAGAGTCCCAAGGCTTCTTTTGTACATGGCATGATCAAACAGTTACATGTAAAACATGAAGCATAGAAATGTCAATCAATAAAAAATATAAACCTTTACAAGTTAGAATGAACATAAAACAATGTTTAAGGTGTGCCTGTTTACTTCTGTCATGTGTGTGTTCATTTATATATATATATATATATATAATATAGATTTAATCAAAAGATTAAATGTGGTACTTAAAATGTTTGAGGCACCAGAATTTGGTAGGATAAAAACCGAAAACAAAATTAAGAGATTTGTTGAATAAAATTTAAAGTTAAGCAACAAAAATTCAATAGGTTATAGCAGTACGTACGTTTCGTACAAGCTCAATTTATTCATGTAGTGAGAACACTACAGAAAATACAATGAAAATGTACTCCTCAGCTGCATAAAGGAATTTCATTTTAAAAAAGTCATTTTGAAGATGTTTGCAAAAAACAAGAGTAAGAGAAGAAAACACATCTCGACTATGCTGCTGTTTCACAGACAAGTGAATCAAACAAGAATTTAAAATTTAATTGGAGGGATAGTAGTAATTTCAAATTTAGAGGAAGGCAGGTTAAGTAGTGGTGGACAGCAGGTTAGGGGTAAATCAAGCATGAGAGAAAGAAGAAAAAAAAGGAAATGGAAGGGCAATACCCTAAGGAGTGGTACGAATTTGGAAAAAATTTAAGGTAAGGGAATTAAGGTCAAGGTATTAAAGAAATATATCTATTCTACAGTATAAATAGAATAATACAATGAAGCACTGAACTACTAAGTTCAAAACTATAGGGAACAATAATAATAGAACAAGATAAACATATCCAGTTGAAATAAGATATAAATTAATGTGGTGTGATATTATTTATGGGTAAAACAATAATATTAATGGCCAAAATCCAAACAGAAAGAAAGTGGGGAAGGGGGAAGAGGAAAAAAGTGAGAGGAATAGAGTTAGAAAAACAGGACTAAATTAAGAGAAATAAAGCTAAGGTTTTCGAAAAAGACTCAGAATAACTTAGAGAAAATGTAGGACTACTATCAGTGGGTTGGGAAGGGTTAAAATGTATTCTAGGTATATATTAAAAGTCATACCTCAAATAAAAAGTCAGGGAAATGATAGGAACTAAATTAAAAAATTAAGTAAGAATTACTTTTAAAAAAATATTTACTTTTAAAATATTTAAAGGTGCGGGAGTAACAATGCACACATAGAACCCCAAGCTCAGATCTATTGTCAATTAGATTAGGGTTATCCTTAAGTTTAAAAATTTCATAAATTTCCATAGAACACAGTCCACAGCCATATCTACTATTTCTATAAGGTTGTGCTCTCCTTAGGATTTCCCATTTAAGATTAAGATCAATACCATTTTCCTTCAATTCCCAAATTTTATTAGATAATGATGTGCTATTTGCTTTATGTTTAAGTCTAAATGAAGAAAAATGGTTATATAATCGTTGTTTAAGGTTGATTGTGCAACCAACATAAATGTAATTATTAGTTGGAGTAGTTACTGTACATTTATAGACTACATTACGGGTTAAACAACGGCCAGATACCGGACAGTGGGCTTTAATTCTACAATTGCAATTAAGGGGCTTATTAGCTATATGTATATTGCTATGTTGATTATTGATACAAGTATCTAAATTATTTACATCAATATTGTTGGTTGTATTATTAGATATGCAATTGATATTGTTTGATCTAGGAAGATTTATCTCATCAACTATGTTAACAGTTGAAGTATTAATATGTTCATTAACATGGGCATGATTATTGGTTGCGTTGGTGTTATTAATAGTTTGGTAGTTATTTGTATTGCTATCAATAATAAGACAATCTTTATTTTCAAGGGTCCTAGCTAGTTTAAAGTTTTTTCTATTTAACTTATTGATAATAGATCCTATATTGGGGAGAGTAGAGTATGAGATACGGATTGTGTGTTGAGAGAAGATTTTATAATATCTATGGTTAGGGTCGAAATTTTTTGCAAACATCTTCAAAATGACTTTCTAAAATGAAATACCTTTATGCAGCTGAGGAGTACATTTTCATTGTATTTTCTGTAGTGTTCTCACTACATGAATAAATGGAGCTTCTACGAAACGTACGTACTGCTATAACCTATTGAATTTTTGTTGCTTACCTTCATACTATATTATATATATATATATAAAGGTTATGAAGGGTAATGGAATCAACCAGACCCGAATGTTACAGGTAATACTGAGTAAGTGCTGTATACCGACTAGTTCTGCCCCTGATGTGGTTGCAGCATGACTGGGGAATTTAACATGGGTCGTGTATTAGCGTGTGTATATATAAAAAGAATGAGATAAAGCGACCGAAGCCAAAAATAAATTTATTTTTTCCTTTGGTCTCTTTATCTCATTCTTTATATATATATATATATATATATATATATATAT
>NC_068996.1:1733647-1739839 GCF_001194135.2 Octopus bimaculoides | reverse complement strand
GTATGTATGTATGTGATACAGGGTAAAAATTAATAATTAATTGATAATTAGTAATTTTACTAAGTAGTTCGGTGTGTTAAAAACCATTATCATTAAATATATAAACACAATTTAAAATTTAGGATTCAACAAGTATTGCTTCACCACACATCGAAATATATTTTCACACCTCATTGATCAAGAAACGCGCGTGCACAATCAATCAAGATCGGGTAGATTCGTTATTTTGCGAGTGTTACTGTTTCTGGGAGTCGTATTTTAGTAGAGAAATAGTAGTTTTGGCTGGTATTTCTAATTTTCGGTGTTTGGTGAAGCAATACTTGCTGAAGCCTAAATTTTAAATTATATATATATACAACAAATCCGGAACACTAATGTTCGCCAAATTCCATTGGGCAAAAATATAGAAACAAGTGGTCAGAAGATGTTTCTAATTTTTCATTTCCCAAAAGTACCTGACGTAAGTGAGTTTCGAAGAAAGATAAAAGGGAAACGTTTTGTTAAAATGTTGAAACCTGTTCTGAACAGAAATAGCAATTATAATACATTAGGGGCCTCGAAAAGTCCCAATAACTCAAAATACTGTATCTGAGAGACTTTGTGACATGTCATGAATCAGTGAGTCACTAATAGAAACACATCTAAACGTGGATATATCAGATGCTGAGATACACATACCAGAGTATGTTGTGTTTCGAACTGACAGGAAAGAAAGAGTTCATGTTGGAGTGGCAATGTACAAGCCTGTGACCCTGCACTCACACTCAAACTTAATCTGCGAAACTCCGGTGGTACACATCAAACAGATGAAAATAGTAATATGTACCATGTGTCACCCACCACACACTCCAAATCATTTGAAGGGAGTCTCAAGAAATAAAAGAAGTTTCAACTAACCTGGATGACAGCCTGCACATACTTCTAGGGGATTTCAACCTCCCTTATGTCGAATGGCCTGAGGGCCGCCTTCTCTCATGTATGCCACTGCACTAACAATGTATGGCTCACAGAAGACTACAGACATGCAGGCTACTAAAGAAACCCAACATCACTCCAGTCTGAACTTTTACAAAGCTGATTGGACGGGTATTGAAAAAGAGATCATGGAATAAAACTGGTGCACCAGTCTATGTACGCAAGTAGATATAGACATAAAGTTACAACACTTTATGACAATCATGCATGAAATATGCAGGAAGTTTGCTCCAGAGAAAATACCAAACCAACAGAAAAATATAATTCCCAGTGATAGGAGGATTCTAATGAGACGATGAGCAATACCTTCAAACAGTCTAAATGGGCCACTAAGGGATAGCAATCGATCTTATGTCAAACAAAAATATTGCTCGATATCAAGAATGAGTCTAAACACTGCCTTGAAAAAGATGGAGCAGATAAAGAAATCAGGGCTGTCAGAAATATAGACACACCCTAAAGCCTTCTTCAGATATGCAAAAGAGGCTGCTTCAGTACGGTACAAAATAGGGCCACTATTGGAAGAAAATACTTCACCGACCGCAGAACCTTAGAGGATCAGTGAAATACTGAACATGCAATATAAGAGAGTTTTCACCACTCCATTGGAACACTTTCAAATAGCCATGCCTGACGAGTTCTTTGGCTTCCCAGCCCTACACAACGAAATAGCAATTAAAATAGAGGAAACCAGCCGTGATATCAGCCATTGATGAAATGTGCTCAAACTCAGCCACAGATCTTGATGGATTATCAGCAATCCTCCTAAAGAAATGCAACTTAGTTTATAGCTGCATTTATTTGTACTGTTATTAAGTATTCCATTTAAATATCAATAGAGTTATTAACAGAATGCATTGCCATCATACAAGTATTGTTATTTGTTTCTTGTCTTCCACAGAAAAACATGTCTGGCCATGGGAAATATTAACTTGCTTGGAAATAGATAAGAGTTGGGAACAGGAAGGATGTCTGGTTGTAGAAATTCTGCCTCAACAAATTTCATCTAACCTATGCAAGCATAGAAAGTGTATGTTAAATGATGATGATGATGCACACGCGCGCGCACGGACACACACACACACACACACACACACACACACACACACACACACACACACACACACACACACACACACACACACACACAAACATGTATATATACGACGGGTGCCTTTCGGTTTCACTCTGCCAAATCCACTCACAAGGCCTTGGTCAGCTCGAGGCTATTGTAAGAGACCCCTGGCCAAGACGCGGCACAGTGAGACTGAACTTGTAACCATGTAGTTGGGAAGCAAGCTACTTACCACACAACTACGCCACTTTGTTTATGTATGCATGTATATAGACTGGATTAAATTTTACAGTTTGCATGAAAGGTAACGTAAACACGATGTTTCCATTCAAGAATAAAATGCTCTCGACTAGGTCATGACCGTGAGGTAACAACAGTATCTGGTCTATGATGCTTGGCAGAGATTTTCATGGGAATGTTCCACCAGTAATCTTTGTGTTGATGTTTGTGTATGTGTTCAATAACAGGCAGATACTCTATATTTATCATAGGTGTTTTTGCCGAATGGTATTGTATATTATTTTTAAGACAATGTCATGTCGCATAAAGATGTAGTACCATAACATTTTAGGGCAGCTGTTAATCACATTGGCGATGTCTTCCGCAGAGATATGACAATTTACATTTTCGGTTACATCTTGGAGTTCCAAGGGCTTCACTGTCTATTTTGTTCATTAGATATTTCGTAAGAATCTCCTGTTCTTGGATTGAAAATGCATAACTTTCAATTTATGATGTGATGGAAAGGTAACGAGTCAAAGAGAGGCTGCTTTTCATGCCGATATTATTGTCATATTCAGTTCTTCTAAAAAGATACCCTTGCCTTCTTCTTTTCGTATGATGAACGTTTCACAACCAGGTCTTCTTTGAGGTATGTTAGTCCGGCAATTTGGGGATTGTATGGGAGGGCATCAGTTATAGATTGTTTCCTAAGGCACTTGCTAATGATGCGTAGGATATTATTCTCTTCACTTTGCAGCGCTGTATTTATTTTTGCTGTTGTTTTGCAAGTGCTGTCTGAATAAAGCTATTCGACATTCGAAGACTATCTGCACTGTTCTCAAGCCTCTACCTCCGTTATCTCTTATTAGATAGAAACTATTTTCTCAAGAGATTTCCAATTGACGTCAGGATCCTATGGATTTTAACATTAATGGAATGGATTTCTTTTAGAGACTAGTCAAATATCCCAAATGCTGGAATCAGTATTGGCACTGAAAATGCATAGTAAAATATTGTCTTTTTGTAAGAAAATAGTTCCGATTCCATAGTCTCTAAGTCTGGTTCATATTCACGGGTCACTATCTTTATTTACAGCACCATCGTATGATATGTTTTCATCAACGCTTAGATAGTTGTATTATTCTGTGTAAAACAGGGGAGATTAGGAAACCATTGATGCACAGGTTTTTGAATCTGGGGGACAAATTTTCCGCTTTCGACAATGAAATATGAACATTTGTTTTTGGTCAAATTCCATTCCTATGTCAGCTTAAAATGTTATTAATTCCAGCTGTCTTTTGACATTGTAAACATTTTTAGAATAAGTCTTGAAGACATCCACAAAGGAATTATGGATTACATTAATATCTCTAGCAGTTGCAGACCCTAGCAAACAGTCAGATGTTTATTGTAGCAAGAATTATGATGGATTTAATGCCAAAATGAATAGAATTACTGAAAGACTATGTCGTTGGAACATTACCTTGAACTATTTATAACGTCGGAAACGATCGTCCGTTCTCAGTGTAAGAATTGTTGTTCAGGTCTTTCCGAGCCTCTTAATGGTAGCAATTAGGGTAGCAGGCACTCTGCAGAACGTAGACACTTCAGCAGCCAAGAGTTAAGTATAGAATAGAATGCCTTTAACCAAACCATACTGCTGCAAGGCTCCAACGACGTTTCTTCCCTTCGAACTCAACAGCTTGTGCATCAGAAGTTGTTCGGCATATATCCATGCTCCTTTCTTTTTATCGGCCTGCTCATAAGTCACTATATTGTTAGACTCACAATGATCCTGCAGGAATTGGTTGATGCCGCTTGTATACAATTTACACATAATGTTTAGGCAAGCAATAGACTTGTAGTTATCAGGCAAAGTTTCATTCTTTGCTATAAGATTTGTCCACGTTATAGCAAGCCAATTTGGCATGTCAATCTTACCTTCCATAGTGCTTTTCAATACATACATACATACATACATACATATATAAATATATATATATATATATATATATATATATATATATATATATATATATATATATATATATAAGTGGTTTTCTGTAAAATATTATCCTCTTGTACCAGTATCTGTTCTTTCCCTTCCCGCTACCTTCCTATTAAGCAGTCTGCTTGCAGCTATGGTGAGAGTTGCATTGAGTCACGATGCATTGAGTTTGAAATCCTGCAATCTCTGTTTCGTTCCAGGTTCCGACCTGAATGATTCAAGATCTTTTTTGAGAGCGGGGGGCTTTCTTAAAAGTAATATCTTCCTTCTTATTCTCTGTATAATATCAGTGAGCTAGAATCTAACTCGTGATTTATACAGGCTCGTTCAAAAATTCGCCTATAGTAGCGAAATTTTCGCTCAGCTTGTAGCAGAAACATATATATATATATATATCTTTTACTTGTTTCAGTAATTAGACTGTAACCGAAAGAATCGATCTCAGCAATTTTTTAAAAGCCTGGTACTTATTCGGACAGGTTACGAGAACGTAAGCATGCCAACATCCGTTGTCAAGCGGTGATGGGGAGGTTAATCACAGGCAGAAACTCACACACATACATACACACACACACATACATATATATGATAGACTTCTTTCAGTTTCCATCTGCCAAAGCCACTAACAAGGTTTTGGTCGGCCCTAGGCTACAGTAGAAAGCACTTGACCGTGGTGCTACGCAGTGAGACTGAAACCGGAACCATGTGATTGGGAACCGAGCTTCTTACTGCATATAAATTGATAGATATTTGGATTGTTAGATACATAGATATAGGTACTTGGAAACACCTAGCATCATAGCATCATACTTTTGAAATATCTATAAAACCGCCAAAAGCTTGTTTATTTTTATGTTTTTGATTTATTATTAGTGATGCTTAATATGTTTTCCTAAAATTGCTGTTTCGTTTCAGATATCAGAAAAAGGTAATTAAAATTCATTAAAATGACAAAATGACAGATTCATGAGACTTACAAAGAGGCCAAATTGTTGGTGCTCCTATGGCAGGTGCTAGCGTAACTAAAACAGCCGAACCGATTGATGCATCAAGAAGTACATTCTCGAAAGTGATGACAGCCTTTGAGAAAGAGGGATAAACCTCGTCGAAACAAAAGTCCGGAAGAAAACCAAAACATTCAGATAGGAATCGTTGGACTCTTATACAAATTGTTAGAAAGGATCACAAAAGTACAGCTCCCAAAATTACTGCAGAGCTTAATAACCAGCTCCAGAACCCAGTTTTCACAAAAACTGTTCGCCGGGAGCTCCACAAAGACGGATTTACTGGGAGGGCTACTATCAGAAAACCACTACTTTCAAAAACAAACGTTGCAAAGCGTTTAGAGCGGACTAAAAACCTACAGAATTGGTCCCTAGCGCAGTGGAAGAATTTTATTTTCTCGAACTAGTCATCCGTTACTTTATTTCCGACCACCGGCTGAATATACGTGTGGAGACAGCCAAAAGAAGCATTTGACCCAGACTCTGCCTTCTTCCAACTGTTAAACACGGAGGATGATCTGTGATGAGCTGGGGGGCGGCTACATCTTGGAAATCCGCCGGCACAATGGTTTCCCTTTATGGCAGAATTAATAGTCAATACTGTTTAAGTATTTTATCTGATCAAATTAATCCTATGGTTGTAGAACTGCTTCCAGAGGAAAATGCAATTTTTCAGGATTCTAATGCACCAATGCACGCAGGTGAACTTGTTAAAGAATGGCACGAGGAGCATTCTAGTGAAGTTGAACATCTTATCTGGCCACCACAGTATCCAAATTTCAATGCTATTGAACATTTATGGTGCATTTTAGAAAAACAAGTAAAGCGTCGATATCCTCCTCAAGAGCTGGAGACAGTTTTAGCTGAAAAATTGACAAAAATTCTTTTGGAAACAATTCAAACTTTGT
>NC_068996.1:1733485-1733637 GCF_001194135.2 Octopus bimaculoides | reverse complement strand
TATATATATATTTGTTTTGCAAGATTTCTTATGTGAAATCGTGTGTTGAAACAGATGGTCATATTGCCATGGGGATGGTCATATTGGGGATGGTCATATTGCCATGGTATGGTGGGACAGAAGGCTTAAGGAACGCCTGACACAGAACTCCA
>NC_068996.1:1731989-1733385 GCF_001194135.2 Octopus bimaculoides | reverse complement strand
TAATAATAATAATAATAATAATAATAATAATAATAATAATAATTAAGGTGACAAGTTGGCAGAAAAATTAGCACGCCGAGTGAAATGATTAGTGGTACTTCATCTGTCTTTCCGTTCTGAGTTCAAATTTCACCGAGGTTGACTTTGTTTTTCATTCCTCGGAAACGACTAAATGCGTACTAATTGAGCACAGGGGTCGATGTTATCAATTTTTCCGCCATCCCACCGAAATTGGCCTTTTGCCAAAATCGGAAATTACTACTACTACTACTACTACTACTACTACTACTACTACTACTACTACTACGGCGGGAAGCTGGCAGAATCATTAGCACACTGTTTGAAATGCTTAGCGGTACTTTGTTCGGATTTTACGTTTTGAGCTCAAATTCTGACGAGGTCTACTTTGCCTTTCGTCCTATCAAGGCCGATAAATTAATTACCAGTCAAGTATTGGGATCGATGTAATCCTCTCATTCCCTTTCCTTAAATTTCAGGTCATTTATTAGAGAAAGAATTATTATTGTTTTTGAACAGTCGAAATATCTTTGGATTATTACAAATTCCTTTCAATTGTTTATAAGCTCGTTAGTCCTTCAGGTGTACATTTGCATTTCAGTTCTGTTGACTAGATTGCTGACGTATAAACCTGTGCTTGATATTAAACTTCACCATGAGATGAAATATCATTCCTAAGGTATTTTTGGATGTCATTATTATTATTATTGTTATTATTATTATTATTATTATTATTATTATTATTATTATTATTATTATTATTATTATTATTATTATTATTATTATTATCATTATTATTATTATTTTCATTATTATAATTATTATTATTATTATTATTCAGGCCACTGTCTGGAATCGAACCCGGGATCTTGGGGTTAGTGGTCCGCGATCTTAACCAATACGCCATATGCCCATAGGCATAAGAGTCCGAATTCGATTCCAGGCAGTGATCTGAATAATAATAATAATAATAATAATAATAATAATAATAATAATAATAATAATAATAATAATAATAATAATAATAAGCCGAACAACACAGAAAATCTATCACTAGACCACATATTTGCAGAACAACACAGAAAATCTATCACTGAAATGAAGCAGGAAGTTCTGAATGAGCTTGCAGTTGTAGGGCATACAAATATTAATGATAGGAAACCACTCCATAAACTCTCAAATGCACACCAACATAAAACGCAAATAAAAATTGGCAACTGCGTTACACAAGAGATCATACAACAACTAAAACCCGATCTTAATAAATTGAATGAAATCATTTACTCTGTTGCTAAAGTAATCGAAAGACGCTGTTTAACACCCAACAAGCCAACAATACCAAATTCGAAAAGAAAATCAAACTGGAGGAGTAGAATTG
>NC_068996.1:1720452-1729131 GCF_001194135.2 Octopus bimaculoides | reverse complement strand
AAAAAACAACATAATAATAATAATACCAACAACAACAACATTGAAAAATGCCTTAGGAATGAGAACCCAGGTTCGAAATTTCCCCAAGACACCCGATGAAGGCTGGAGGGTATATCAGCCGAAACGTTGTGTTAACAACAAACAAGATGAGGACAAATATCCGTCAATTGTAAATAATGTAAATAATGTACATAATTCCTAATCTCTTAAATATAGAACTGTATAAATCTATGATATATATTAAATCAAGGATGGGCAACAGGCGGCCTGTGGGCCACAACCCAGCCCTCCATGCCAGTCAGTGTGACCATCATTAACCGTTTTGAATTTAACCTCGTATGTTAATTTTGAAATTTTTTCGTTGCCATAAGACAAATTTTACAGTTTTCGATTCGACCTTTCAAAATGTCAAGGACATCGCAATTTTGACTTTCAAGCGTGCTACACAAAGAGACTTTGTTTTGAATTTATTATTCATTTCTTATAGTTGCAAGAAGACAAACCATCAATTCATGTTTTTACAAAATTGCATTCTTTGAGTTCTTCCTTTTTGCCCTTGTGATAATTCAAAATGTTTTAATATTTTTTCATATTTTATGCAGGTAAAGATGTCTACTGCTAAAAAACGGGAAGTTGATGATGAGGGAAGAATATTCAACATTGACTGGAGCAACAAATATTTGGTCGTTCAGCTCAACAAATGTGTTGTATATGTTCCCAAACTACAATAGCCGTAATGAAGGAATACAACATTAAACGTCATTATATGTCATTCATCCGTATATGACACATTGATAGGTCAAGCTCGAGTGGACAAACTAAAACAAGTCAATTAAGAAGCAGTAGAGAGTATTTATGTACTATAAGAAAGACTCTGAGCCTGTAACAATGCTTAACTTCAAAATCTGTTAATCAATTGCAGTGATGGGAAATTCATAAGAAGTTGCTTGGTCATATTTAATGATTTTGCATGTCCCGAAAAGAAACATTTATTGCAGCAAAACAGTTTGTCTCGTTTTACTGTGTTGCGCAGAATAAATCAACTCGCAGAGAATATCAAAGAGACTTTAAAGCGGAAGATAAATAGATTTGCAACATATACATTGGCTCTTGATGAAAGCACAGACATAAGTAGCACAGCTCAATTGGTTGTATTTGTACGAGGTGTTATTGATAATTTTGAAATAACTGAAGAATTTTTGGACATGGCGAATAGTCTTCAACAACCACTGGACAATACATTAGTGAACAATTCTTGAAGTTGAGGGATAAGTTTCAACTTGGCACTTCTAAACTGTGTGGCCTGACAACTGATGAAGCACCCTCAGTGACAGGTAGAACCAATGGATTCACCAAGAAATTTTTGGATACCATCGGATCGCAAGATGTTGTGGTGAATCACTGCCTTATACACCAGAAAAGACTACATTCATGGTCATGGACTAAATCATCGGCAAATTAAGGCCTTCTTAAAAGAACTTGACTCAGATTATCCTGACGTCCCGTGCTTCTCTGCAGTGCGTTTGCTCAGTAGATCTGCTACTTTGAAATTATTTTGGAATCTAAGAAAGAAGATTGGACTATTCATGATAAATATGCAACAATATGTTGCTTATTTAAATGAGAATGACTGGTTAAATGACACTGCTTTCCTAATTGACTTCACGCAACATATTTCAGATTTAAATGTTTAACTGCAAGGTAAGGATCTGCTGGTGAACAAGAGGTTTGAACACATTTGTTCCTTTGAAAAGAAACTACAACTTTTTTCCGATTCAGCTGAGTAGAACAACACTCACTCATTTTCCCAGTCTCACTGTCAAAAAAGCAGAAATTCTAGATTTGGATCGCTCCAAATATGCTGAATGTATTGGCAGGTTGTATGCTGAATTTACAAGCAGATTTGAGAATTTCAGGAAATGTGAAGCTGAGTTCAAGCTGTTTTCTCGGTCATTTGACATAGCACCTGAGGACAGTCCTGATTGGTGCCAAATCGAGCTGATAAATTTGCGGTCTGATATAAACTTGAGAAGAGCATATGATAGCAATGACTTGGTAGCTATCTACAAAAATTATGAATCCAAATTTGGAGCAACATGCTAGGAAAATGGCATCCACTTTTGGCAGCACATATTGCTGTGAGCAGTTCTTCTCAAGAATGAAATTTACTAGAAACAGATACCGAAGTCAGCTCACAGTTGAACACCCGACCAGTCAGCTTCGAGCTGCCACCACATCAGTCAAAGCGGACATTGATAAATTGTGCAAAAACACAAAATACCAAGTCTCACATTTATAAAACTAAGCTTAATTTTATTTGTCTTTATTGTTTAAAAATGTATTCACAATGTATTCATAATTCAATACACTAGTTGCCATTAGATTACATGTTTTTTTTTTTTTACAGTGACTGACCCCAATTATTGTTCTAATGTTCGAAAGTGGTTTGCCAATGAAAAATGTTGCACACCCCTGCATTAGACAGTTGTAAATGTCTGTCACATACAACTTCTGTGTACAGGTAGGCAATGATCAACTGAAATGTAGCGTCAAATATCTTTTCATTCTTACCAACCACTACTTGCCCTATACATTTTTATATTTTTGTCAAGAGAGTCGACAACACGTGTAGTCCATTTTAGGGCCTCTGAGATTAATGTTGGAAAAATATATCCCCAAACCAGAAACTTTGTCTAAGATTTCACGTAAGTCTGTTAAACAGGACGACGTGTCATATTTGCCATCCACGTATGGGACTTGACCTCAGAAAACAATGAGTCTGAATATATGACGCAGTCCGACTTCTTACAGATTCCCTAATCTACTGTGCTTAATGGGTGCTTTTTTATCGACTTCGAAAGGATGAATGCAAAGTTGACACGGCAGGATTTAAGTTCAGAGCGCAAAAAATGATATAAATACCGCGACATTCAACCCGACGCTTGAACCAATTCGTTTAACTTACTAAATACGAACTTATAACTAAATCAAGTACACAGGTTAGAATGCTCGTTACAATTTGACTATTATTTATATTAAATGAATTTCTGAATTGTCAGCAATGTTTGTTATTTAAACTAAATATTACTGTGGAGTGAATCCATAAATTATTATTTAAATGCGCTGGCTTTAAATACAGTTTCACAATGGCCAGATAAAAGTAGGCTGACAAGAATATAAAGATGATTGAAATTATAGTCTACTCAATCTGCTTTTCTTGCCCACATTGAAGTTGTATAAATATGACAAACGTTTACGACTATCTATAAATGCAATGACGGCTGAAATCTATGGATCTAACTTTCCACACCTCCAAAATAAGAAACTAATTTTTCACTTGATATCTTGTCTGATGTAAAAAAAATAATAAATAAATAAAATAATAATAATGATAATGATAATAATGATAATAATGATAATAATAATAATAAAAATTGAGATCTTTCTGTATATATATATATGACGTCGGTAAAGCAATTTTTGCCGATATATGTAAAATATTTCTCAAAGTTAGCAAACTGATAACGACATATATATTATGATTGTCTATTGAAAGTTATAGAAAGACCATCTGCTGAAATGATTATGCTATTTTTTTTTCGGGGGGGGGGGGTTAAATATTTTTAATTGTTTTCTAAGAATTATTCAACTGAGTGGTCTGTACTTATGAACTGTTGATCATTTCTGATGATTTGACTTCTTTTTAAAAATACAGAAATGTATTCTTTCATTTGCATTTGATTCTCTCTTTCACTGATTTAAGTTTAAACATTTATACAGAGCTTAGATGAACCAGAAATTAAGTAATGTTTACTAGCATTTTTAAAAAAATTACTACGATAAAAATATATCACTTCTAATCTGTAAATAACATATTTTATACAAAAGTATTTGTATAAAATATCGTATATTCCTGGAAGTTAAAATAGGTTCCTCTTTGACTTGAAGCATTATTTTATCTTTAGTATCCAAAAGAATCTAAAACATTCTCTTTTGATAAATCATCCAACAATTATGCTGATTAACTTTTATAATTACTGACCCTAAAAAGGACATATTTATAAAAAAATAATTCAGTTTTCATTTACTAGGTTTCTCTGGTTTAAAGTGATTGTTTTGCTATGATTTTAATTCTTCTAACAATAAATGTATGTAGCAATTAATTCCATGACTTCATATTCATTTGAAACAATAACATATACTACATTTAAAATCTTCCATTTCATAAAACATGATCATCTCCCAATTTTTACATGTAATATTGATAATTTTCACTTCCTAAGTCTTCTATTCATTTCATGTATAAACATCTTGGCCTAACAATCTTTCTTTGAACCTATAATTAGATATATAAATAAATGCATGTAAGCGTCAACTATCCATTGACTACATGTCTGCACTCTTGGAAAAACAACCAGAAACTGGCGTAACCTACCGGCATGGAAAACAGTAAATACATTCTTAAGTTGTTTTTGCTATTGAACGCCCTATCAGTTACTTGAAGTTCGTATCAGTGAAAAATTGTTTGGAATTTATTTATTCCTCATATTTTATGTTAATTTTTATTTTATACTAAAACAAATTCAATTATCATTTTGCTCCTAGTTTCCTCCTAGTATGAATGTCACAATGTAGTTTTAAGGTAAAATATCATTCATTCTTATTGATTATTACTTATCATTTAGCTGTTTCCACCGTCGAGGTATGATATGACAAAATGGTCGTCTGTAGAAATTTGTAAGAAACTAAATATATTTGAAAATATTCTTCAGTTGCATCTATTTTCCTTAACATATGAATAACTAAGCTCACGTTGAAAATAATTATCATTATCGCTTAACTTATCTCAAATTATTTTAATAATATGTTTAATTTAATAAAATACTTTAAAATATATTATGTAATTAAACCGTAAAAGTGAGAAAGGATACACTGGGGTGAACTGAATGTTTTTTTGACAAATACTACAACATGCAGAAAATAATACACATATTCGTACACTGGACAACGTCATTTTAAGTGAATAATGGAAAGAAACCAATTTTACGAAAACGCCGTTATTGTAATATTTTATTGACTTTATAGTTTTGTTTATTTTTCTCTGGTTTGCCGAAGTCATTGTTGTTGTTTTTTTGGGGTTTTTTTTTTTCATTTTTGTTTATGTATTCAGATTTTTTTTATTGTGCTTTATAAATGCCACCGAAACTTGATTTTGAAATGTTGGAAAGTAAAAATAAATAAATAAATAAATGCAGATACTGCCCTTATTAATATCATTCAAGCCGTTAACATGAGTGATCAAAATTTGCATCTCGACAAGCCGCTTCTTTGTAAGTTGGAGTTAAAGAATCATTTTAAAGTATCACCCACATGTTTCTGACTCCTTCAGTCTCCGAATACTTTATTATTTTATTATAATTCAGCTATGAGATTATCTTCTTCTAGGAGTATTAAAATGTAGTTAAATACTCGTACCTGGTAATTTTCTCTTGCCAAAGAAAGCTGGTCACTGTTGTAATACTTCTTATTTCGGAATTTTTAAAAAGGTTTTGTCTTTTCACTTTATGTTTGTTGTGTTCTTAATTCCAGAAAAAAAAAAAGAAGCTTTATCTGGTTAATATTCATTGACGAATTTTTTTGCACATTTTATAGATAGTTCACTTCAGAGTGTAAGAGTGTGTTTATTTTAAACGCTGAGCTTCTTTTATAATGATGATGGTAATTTTCTTTGTGTCTAGATGGCTTTCTTTCCTGGTGTTTGGGTTTTACTGATGCATCAGCTCACTGATACATTAAGCTCACTGATCAAAATATGTGACATGAGATGTAGGAAACTAGAAAGGCTTTTTTTACCATTGTTATAATTACAATTAATCCGTACACTGTGTACATCCGACACTAATATTAGTTGCTTTTCAGAATTAGAACATTAGGTAATTTGCCAACTCAGATTAATGTATATGTTAGGAACGAAATGCTCAGGAATAAAACTATTGCAAGTCACACATTAGTAAATAGAGCCACCATACCAATCTCGAGTACCAGATCATAGTCGCTCTGGAGGAAATATGGCATAGTAGACTATGTAGAGTTCTGCAAAAGAAAGAGGACAAGATAAGTGCCATCACCACCAATACCAGCGCTACAAAAATGAAAATAACAACACGCAAAATTCTACGAATCTACTGTTGCAAAGTTCAACAGCGACACCACCACTACAAACGTGACCAAAGCGGCTGCAGAACTAATGGTACGAAGTGCACATCTTTGCCACAAACGCCAAAGTGGGGAAAAAATGGTTGTGAGAAATGTACGTGAATATGGACTTCATCATCAGAGTTGACTATTCGACGTCAGCGTCGAAGTATAATTTTCTAAGGATGTCCTCAGTCATAAATATTCCAAAATTTATTCACATTAATACTAAACTTGAAAGACAGATAATGATGGTAAAAATACCCGGTGTGCCTCAAGAAACAATTTAGTGTGTAGTTGTGCTGTACCTTGTCCTCGAAGGAAGAAGTGGCATTCTTCTGGATGTTAAACATTAACCAGGAGAACTGGCTAAGTGATAAGACTGGAAATGCTTTTACAGGTGGAACCAGAATACATGGAAAAAAATTCCGAATATAATTCAGTTGCTAAATTGAATTGAACTATGAGTGAACAAGTGCCACGTATGTGGAAATATCAACAGCCCGAAAGCATTTTATCTGCATCAGAAGGCGAATGTATGGATGCGGTGGCGGCTTACATCACAACTACAACATCAATAACAACATGGAAATATAATAGTAGTAATAACAATAACTTTAGTAGCAAAAGCAACAACATTAATTATGAATATGAAAGCAACGGCAGCAACAGTTCAGTATGAAAAGAGATCAGCACAAATGGAACAGCAACAGAATCTTATGTCATAACAACCACAAATCGCATCTTAAAAGATACTTGTCATCAATCATTACCGATGGCCATTTAAATTACACATAAGCACAATCACAGAAATTCACGAACAAATACTCCACCTTCGATCATAGATTTTTTCGACTGGAGAATTTCCTCTTGTGGCAAATTGAGGAAGCTTGCTTACGTTGTGCTCTTACTTTATAGGAGTTGAGTAATCCAAGGTGAGCGGCCACAGAGGATCCATCATGCGTAGAACCGACCAGGTTCACTAGTGATCCCCATCTCTTGCGGTCCCGTGTCAGCCTCTCTATAGCCTCCAAGACGAAGTTGAGCCTCTGCAGATCATGCTTAATCAGGTCCAGCCATCTGGTGCGAGGCCTGCCATGAAGCTTCTTTTTACCTGCAGTTACTGCGCTGAACACGACTAATAATGCCCTAGAGGACGATCTAGAGGGAAGCTGAGGACAGTCCCCGTAGGAGCGCGTGTAGCAGATAGCTACGAGATGAGAGATTGCGGGCTGATACGTGCGCAGACCCAGTTCTTTGTTGGAAACATGATGGTACTATCTTATGTTCACGATGGTCCTCGATCGTGAGAGGAGACCGATGTAGATGAGGAATTTCGTGTTCCAGGAGAAAAAGAGCAGCGACATCAAAGGGGTTTCCATAAGGAAAACACGAACCCGACGGCCAGGTCACACCTGGGGTTAATCTCCGGTGTCAAGTCTCCATTTCTGTTGACTGTGGGACCCAGGTAGATGGAGGCTCTGACAAACTCTACACAAACTCTAATATGGAGAGGGAGTCACGCATTTTGCGCCAACGACATATAAATAATAACAAAAAATTGGTTCTTTACAAATCGCTTCTCTTACCATCCTTGTTGCATTCATTTGAAACATGGATGTGTTATGAAAAACATTTCAAATTGTTAGAACGCTTCCACCAAAAATTCCTTCACCACATTTTAAAAATAAAATGGGGCCTTTTTATTCCAGACACAGATGGAAGCTTCAAAGACATTTTAAAATCCACAAAGATCAGAACTTAACTGCAATCTATGTGGGAATCTTTTCCATACATTGTCTGGTTCAAACGGCCACATCAGACGCCATTATGGACATAAGGTGGTCAGACTATGCATAAGGAGTAGACAAACACTATATACACACATACACACACACACACATATATATATATACTTACAGACATACATACATATACACACACATACATACATATACACACACACACACACACACACACACACACACACACACACACACATGCTCCATTTCTTCAGGTGAAACTATAAATGGCACGGCAGGCCTTGTCTATTTGGATCGAATAGAAACGCTCAGCCTTTATTCTCACCTGTTTGATGTGGAAAATATTCCATTTGCATTGACCTAATGATGTTTGTATCACATTTAAGATACACACAAGGCTTGGCTCAGTACAATTCCGCCCACAACATAAATCACACTCGCATCTCATAACAACAATACAGAACAATTATTTCACGTTAAATGGTTCCAATATCTAATATTACACCAAAACACATTAGAGTAAAAACAGATCACGTCTTTGAACAAATTCTTTCAAAAAATCCCAGATAAACCCCGTACACCCGGATTTGTTTCCGTAAACAATAACTATCTACATGAGTGGGCCATGTTGTCCGATTCTTGATTTGAATGTCTTCACCAGGTGCTACTTTTATCTCTCTCTCTCTGTCTGTCTCTCTCTCTCTCTCTCTCTCTCTCTCTC
>NC_068996.1:1720073-1720442 GCF_001194135.2 Octopus bimaculoides | reverse complement strand
ATATATATATATACATATATATATGTATATATGTATATATATATATGCATTTATATATATATATACATGTACGCACATATATGTGTGTATATAAATATATGCATATGCATGGATATCTATACGTACATCATGTAATTACATGTGGAAGGTTGACGATTTTTTTTCCTCCATCTTCTTTTACTTTTGGACTTCCCTTTGTCTCCTCTGAAGAAGAGTTTTGCTTGAAACGCAAAACACTCTGTTTTCCCTTTCCTGTGCGTGTTATGAATACTTTGCATCTATTTCGTCCTCCCGTTCTTGTTTTTTCTTCTTCTTTCTTTCTCTGTTGCTTTGATGATAAATATATATATATATATATATATATATATA
>NC_068996.1:1715111-1719418 GCF_001194135.2 Octopus bimaculoides | reverse complement strand
ATATATGTATGCATGTATTTATGTATATATGTATGCATGTATATATGTATATATGCATGTATATATATATATGTATATGTATGTATAAATACGTACATATATATATATAAGCATGTAAATGTGTGTATACGCATGTATTGTGCATGTGTAAATTTACACAAATATTATATACAAACACACACACACACAGACACGCACACACACATATATATATATACATATATAATATATGTAGTAATATACACGCATAGATATATATATGTGCAATACATGTAAATATGCATAAATATATGTTTGTATATACATATATGCGTGTGTGTGTGTGTATTTGTGTATGTATAGATATAATATATGTATAAATCTACACATATGTGTGTGTATATAAATATATATACGTATATAAAGTATGTATATAATGTATGTATAAACATAAAATCATACACGTATATAAATATCTATGTATATATGTGCGTGTGCATGTGTGTATGCATATACATATATGTGTGTTGGTGGTGTATGTGTGTGTGTTCGTGCTCATGCGTTCCTGTGTGACGTATTCAGCAGGTGTGTAGATTAGCATAATCGACATGTTTGTGCAGTTTTTTTCAAAATCTGAAGACAAAGCAAACCAAAAAATGCACGAATATATTCAACCCAATGATAACATTAGAAAACTACTTATATTTATCCAATAAAATAGTTTCGTAATCTGGTTTCTTCTAATTAACTTCCAAAGGATGTTATTTATTTTGCTATCAGTTATGTAGCGAAAAGTTGATACAGCTCTGAACTAATATTTGAATACATTCGCTTTGGTAAATCCAAAGTTATCGTTTCACCTTACTCCTTCAGTTTTAATACTATGTACACATACCCGCCTCTAGCGAAAGTACCCCCTGGCTGACGCAAAGCAATAATGCCATTGGCTTTGGACTTTACATTCATTAACATTAAAAATTATTTCACATAGTTATGTTCATCGAACTCCCTAAACCTTCTGTCTCCTTCTCTGTTGAGTACATACCGACCGTTAGATATACGATTGAGTTACACATTCCGACTACAGTCTTACTGCACTCATCTCCCACATCTTAAAAATAATCCAGAATCGTTTTAAATAACAACCTTCTGAATCACCTTGAATCATGTTTATGGTTCTTAAAGTATACGAGTGCAGCTTTCATAAAATGAAATCCGATGTTACATTCAATAAAACCAAAATTTTATACCTTTTTTATTTGAATCTTTTTACGAAAATGATTGCTACATCAGTTGAAGCAAAGTAAAGTCCCTTCCAAATTCATATAAACTCATAAGGGGTGGTTTTCCGGCATGTATATCCTCCACCTGAACCGGATGCCAGTCCGTCATAGAATTACTCATTTTTGCCGAGTGGATTGGAGCAACGTGAAATTAATGTGTTTTGCTCAAGGTCACAATGCATCGCCCGGTCCAGGAATCGAAGCCACAATCTTACGCTCATGAGTCCAACACCCTAACCACTAAGCCACTCGCTCTATCGGCATCGACTATTTTAATGCAGCAATCTTTTTAGTGTGATGGTATTTCCCAAGACCAAAATGATGCATTGTATCATCTTGGTTTGGCTTTGTCGCTCGCACCATTCTTTTTATGCATCATCAATAATTTTGGCCTCACTCCTAACAACGCAGGCTCGATACACATAATTTTCTTCATTTCTCCCGAAAAACTGCATTCAAACTTCACCTATATGCAACCTAAAAACCTCTCATTAAATTTTCTTTGACTCCCGGTGTTGTATTCTTAATTCCATATCTAGAACGGAACTGTTTCTAAGTAAATAGCATCGAAAACATCGTCCAAACAAAATTCATTGGTCTACTTGGCGTGAGTTACAAACTATCTCATACGTAGTCTCTCACTCTCTCTCACTCTCTCTTCCCTACTCTTTCCCCTCCTCTCTCCACTCCCCTCCCTCTCTTTCTCTCTTTCTCTCTCTCTCTCTCTCTCTCTCTCTCTCGCTGCCTTTTCTACCAATATAACAAAACTTTCTTCTTTTAGGAACTCAATGGTCAGGTGGTATCTGGTTTCTGGCGCTCTGGAATCTCGTTTCTCCTTGCATTACTCTATTTTGCCTACCTACCTACCTACATACATACATACATAAATACATACATGCGTACGTACAGGCATATATATATATATATATATATATATATATATATATATATATATATATATATGTATATATAATCAAGCAGTGGTGGTTGGACACAAATACACACACATGCACATAGAAATACATATATATACATATACATACAACATGCTTCTTTCAGTTCCTGTCTACCAAATCCACTCACAAGGCTTTGTTCGCCCCGAGGCTATACTATAAAAGTTTTGTTCAAGGGGCCACGCAGAGGGAGTGAACCCAGAAACATGTGGTTGGGAAGCACGTTTCTTACCAGAGTCACACTTGCACCTAAACACACGCATACATGCACACACACACCCATACATACACACACACACACCTATACACACGCGCGCAGACACATACACACACCCATACTCACACAAGCCCATACACACAAACACCCACAATCAAACACAACACATACACACACATATAGTCAAATTCCAAAGATCTAGAGATGCTTGGGTTTACATATTCCCAAGTTCTGCACCAACAGCTTTGCTCAGTCGTTTCTTTCCAGGCCGTTGGCCTTCTGAAATTTATTCACTGCTTCACTGCTTATGTTTCCCCTATAGTGGAACCTTAAAGGGACGAATGTTAGCAGACTCAGAGAGACTGCGAAGGTGATGGGGTACTGTCGTATCTTTTCCATTAAAAAACAGCGGCAGATTGAAACAGAGGTGTCTACAAAGGCAGTGCCTGACTTGAAGTCAGTGGAGCTAGTATGCTCTCATAGTTTTGTATTTGTACTCAATGTATTTTTTCAGTATTTTATAATTGACATTTCACTTGTTTGACATCTTAACTTCTATATATCAATGACAAATTTATGGACAAAAGTGTATGGTAGATTAATCTATTACACATTACTTTAATATTTACAGATGCAATGTGTAGTGGGCTTAAACTAGAAACTGCTTAGATAATCTGAAAACAAATCCCGCAGAGGGTTATGATTATTTAATATAAATTAACGGTTTTCTTGTATAAACACAAAGATACAAATATTTAAGCAGATTCAATCGATTATCTGCATATGTATGTATGAGAGGGAGAGATGGAGAGAGAGAGAGAGAGAGGGAGAGAGAGAGAGAAACAGAGAGAGCAACAGAGGGATGAAATGTAATTTTTTTCTCAATTATATTTGAAATGTGACTGTACATAGGTGTAAACACTTCGGGACACTTAATTTTGTCTATTCCAAAAATTATGATGTTGACTCCACCAACATCTCCGCCACCGATGATGACGACAACAACAACAACAATAATACAATAAAGGACATGAAGAAAAATTACGCAATCAATTCCATGTAGTCACAACAGAAGTTGTTGGAAAAATAGGAGAAAGGCCAAGCTTTGGCCAAGAACTGGAGAAGTCCCTTATAATACCAACTCACTCGGCGCTTATATGTGGTGAGAGGTTTGCTTCCCAACCATGGTTCCGAGTTCAGTCCTACTGCGTGGCACCTTGGGCAAGTGGCTTCTACTATAGCTTCGGGCCGATCAAAGCCTTAAGAGTGGATTTGGTGGACAGAAAGTGAAAGAAGGCCGCCGTATATATATATATATGTACTAATTTTATCTTCATTATTATTTTAAACTTAAACTTCGTTCAAATTGTATTTAAAACAATGATAATTTATGTAAGCTGGTTTTTGTATATAATATACATATTAGCATATATTATAATGGATGAAGGGATGATTATTGAATGTTTATTATTTTGATATTTTGATATTTGTAATAATTTTCCTATCTTTATAAAATAAGTATTTCATATAAATTCATTTGGTACTTATTATTGGTTGATATATATATTTATTTATTTTAATTATTGTTCTACTTACGACCTAACGATTAGCTACATTTTTGAATAGAATTTATTTTCGATAATTTCAATTGATTTTAATCGATTTAAATTTCCTTTCTATTCGAAAATTGGTTATGAAACACGTGTAGTCATTTTATTATCTTTATCTTATGATATTTACTTTGTTTTATATTATGCTCATTGATTGTGCTTTTAATTGTTAATTTTTCTATATGTGATAGTCGATTTTCATCGATGAGTTCTTGAAACTTAGTTATTTTCCCTAAAACTATATATTATATATATATATATATAT
>NC_068996.1:1713355-1715101 GCF_001194135.2 Octopus bimaculoides | reverse complement strand
GATAGATAGATAGATAGATAGATAGATAGATAGATAGATAGATAGATAGATAGATAGATAGATAGATAGATAGATAGATAGATGTTTGTGTCTTTGTTTGCTCTTTGTTCGTGTATATAATTGTTTTGTATGTGAGCTATTTTTTAATGCTGACTATTAATAATAGCCAGCATCCAGAGACTAGTTTCAGGATCATTGCTCTTCATCAGTCTGGAGTAGCTTGGCTTGCTATTGATGCTTATTCGCCTTTGAAAACTTGTAGAATTTCAAAAACTTAAGGATACAGATCGCAGTAGCATTCTTCCCTTTCCCGGGCAACAAACCATCACTTTATTGTGCTGCTACTGTATAAATTTCTCTGAGATATTTAGAAAGGCAATATTTCTAATTTTGTAGATGAGTGAATTTATTTCACTTGAAATTCTATAAGCTTTCAAAGGCGAATAAGCATCGACAGCACGTTAAGTATCCAGGAGCTGTGGTGGTTTTAGAAGTAGTGAGTAAGGAATCTCATGTCATACTGGATACATTGAAGTGCTGGAAACAGTTTTTAAGCCTTGGAGGAAATATGCAGAATGGATTATGTATTTCGAGAAGCCTTAGCAAATTCTCACAAAGCTCACGTAACAAAGGAATTGACATCAGACAATTTTTAGGATAATTTTCCACCAAATTGTGAACTTCAAAATTGCTAGATTTAAATTCTAAGGCTAATTACTTTTAATGCATTGTTGAAAGGGATATCAATCGACATTCTCATAATAGTAGAAGTTCACTAAAGGTCGCTATTGTCTAAGCGAGGTCCAACTTAAATACAGATCAGTTAGAGCTGCCATATAAAACATTTAGGCCCTAAAATTAAGCGGACATCTAAGCAGGAGGTGCGTTCCGAGAATAATATATCAAAAAATTCCATCGAGAACTTGGGCACACATTTTTTGTTTGTTTTACAATACATTCGGGTACTACTATATTAAATTTGAATCACCAAGTATAAACACGCATCAATTTGTATGTGTGCGTGTGTATGTGTGTGTGTGCATGTGTGTGTATGCGTGTATGCATGCACGTGTCTATAAAAATGAGAACAGACACACACGTAGACACCCATAAATATGAGTGTGTCAATGAACCTGATATGCATACATGTATTAAGTGTAAGTAATGCTAACAGGAAAATGACTCTTTTCATTAATATTTTCCCTCGTACTTTTATAGCTATTACAAAATCAATGCTAAGAAAGAACATCTACTAACAACACAATAACCACAATCACTACTACTACTACTACTACTACTACTACTACTACTACTACTACTACTACTACTACTAGTGCTGCTGCAAGTACAGTTGCTGCTGCTGCTACAACTACTACTCCCACTACCAATAATAATAATAATAATAATAATAATAATAATAATAATAATAATAATAATAATAACAACAATAATAATATAAATCCATATACTACAATTCATTTTTCACTCGGCTTTGTATATATTTCCGCTATTAATGTGTCGAAGAGAGTGTTTCTAAACATGTTAATATGTAAAAATTATATCTGCATGTATATTTGTGCAGTCATGCATACAGGCAAAAGTATGTTTACACGTGATTGAACAAATATATATATGTGTGTGTGTGTGTGTGTGTGTGTGTGTGTGCATGTGTGTGTAGGGTGTAAATTTATATAGATAAATGTATGTAAATATATATATGAATATATGTATATATATATATATATA
>NC_068996.1:1711630-1712134 GCF_001194135.2 Octopus bimaculoides | reverse complement strand
TATATATATATATATATATATATATATATATATATATGTACATATAGCTATATGTATATGTGTATATATATAGATGTGTATAAATGTATTTATGTATATATATATATATAGTTATGTATATATGAATGCGAAGGCACGTGGCTTAGTGGTTAGGGCATCCAGCTCACGATCGTAAGGTCGTGAGTTCAATTTCCGGCGACGCGTTGTGTCCTTGGGCAAGACATGCTCCGGTCCACACAGCTGGCAAAAATGAGTGGTACCTGTATTTCAAAGGACCAGTCTTGTCACTCTGTGCCATGCTGAATCTCCCTGAGAACTATGTTATTGGTACACGTGTCTGTGGAGTGCTCAGCCACTTGCACGTTAACGTTCACGAGCAAGCTGTTCCGTTAATCGTACCAGCTGGAACCTTCGTCGTCGTAACCAACGGAGTGGTCCTATATATATGTTTGTGTATATGTGTGTGTGTATGTATTTATATGCATATATATATATATATATATA
>NC_068996.1:1709075-1710750 GCF_001194135.2 Octopus bimaculoides | reverse complement strand
TGTGTATAAACGTCACTCCCAACTTAAGAAATCGAAAACCACTTTCGACTCAAATCATGCAAATTCGGGCGGAGTTTCCTAACGCCTACTTATGTTTTTACCAAACTTGGAGTACTGACTCAATGCAATGCAGAAATAGTATATCTGAAATTTCAACTTTCTAGTTGAAGTAGTTTCAGAGCTATGGGCTCTTTAATTTATAATCACTAGGTGGAACTAGATTCACGCTTCAGTATTTCCGCTGCCTTATCCTTGTAAAGGCAAAGGAGATGCGGAATAAAATAGTATTTATACCTTTTTAAGATTACTGAATTGAAATTGCTCTATTCAAAAGTTCAAAACTAAGTTATTTTAAGACAGAGGCCACTACAAGCATTCAATAGCATACAATTAACGCACCTCAAATAAACCCGCTCTCCTTAACATTACACCAAATCAGAGTAAAGCAGAAGCAGACACCATAACTTTTAAGAATTCTTTGGACAAATTCCTTCCAGAAATCCAGGATAAACCTCCGACACCCGGATATGTCTCCGTAAACAATTAGCGTCTAACTGAGTGGGTCATGGTGCTATTAAGTCAGACGTGGCCTGGGCCAATACTGGCTGAAACGTGTCAATGCATCAAAATATATGCATATGTATATCTTGAATATACAAATCATAGTATGTGCGTGTATCTTGACTAACGCATACATTTCCACAGTTCTCAACCGATTATCACCAAACTTTACACACACATATTTCTTATGTGCCAAGGATGGTTATTCACTATAACATTTCCCCCAGAGATCTTGTGTAAATGGACAAACCAGGAAAAACGGTGGTTTACACGGGTTTTCTTTAATTCGTTTTATATATATAATCTTTGTATGTAGGGTCTTCCATACTTTAAAAATCTATACGGTTGTATATTTGCATTACAGAATATATTTTTAGTTGTTTTCACTTTTTTTTTATTTATTATTTAATTATATGATAAACTGTCCAAAGGACAGGTGCGTTTACCAGTGTATGTGTGTATATTATATATACATATATATATATATATATATATATATATATATATATATATATATATATATATATATATATATATATATATATATATATATATGAAAAATGCATTGAATAAACAACAACAGTGAAACAACGTACACAGTCGGTTCTAATTCATGATCGCTTATCAACCGAAAGTTAATATTCAGTTTTATGCCTTTAATGATAATACCGAAAACTACGCATATAGGTGCCACCCGCACGATTTGCGGTCAATTAGGGCTTTGGGCGAACAAAACGATGCAGAGTGAACGTAAGAAGGTAAACAAATGTAATTTAAGACGATTGACAAAGGCGAAAGAGATAGGTGGACGTGAAAAATACGTAAACGATAAAAATACGGCCTTTCAGTCAAAAGGTCGAAGTTTGTGAGTCACGCCTGCAAAAAATCCTGAATGGATATAGACAGACGAATAGCAAGGAGGAGATAGATATTGACCGGCTAGCTAAGCGTCCGGTGTGAAAAAAGCAGAGAAATGGTAAAATTGGTCACGAGTCACATGTGAAAGATAGATATAGGGGGAAGGAAGGTAAGAGACAGGGAGACAGAGAGAGAGAGAGAGAGAGAGAGAGAGAGGAAGAGAGAACAGGAAAAGAGGAAGGGAGAATATATATAT
>NC_068996.1:1706814-1708949 GCF_001194135.2 Octopus bimaculoides | reverse complement strand
TATATATATATGTATATATATATAAATATACGTATATATATATGTGTGTGTGTGTGTGTGTGTATGCATATATAAATGTTTGCAAATATATGCAAATATGCGTAGTAGTGTCTGTGTTGTTAGAAGCTTGCTTCCCAACGATATGGTCCGGATTCGGTCTCACTGTGTGGCACCTTCAGCTAATGTCTCCTGCTATAGCTTCGGGCCGACCAGAGCCTTGTGAGTGGATTTGGAAGACGTAACTAAAAGATGCCCGTTGCATATATAAGTGCGTGTGTGTGTGTGAGAGAGAGAGAGAGAGAGAGTGTATGTGTGTGGTGTGTGTGTTGTGTGTGTGTATGTATATATACGTGCATAAAATCCTGTGTGCGTGTGTTTCATCTATGCACTGCCAAACCGCTGAATCAATCTGTGCCAAATTTGGCATGAAGGTTTTTGATAACCCGGGGATGGGTATAGGGGGAAGGGCACATTTTTGACTTTTTATTCTATTAGATCCTTCCGATTTTATTCAGCTGCATAATAGTTTCACTTTTCATAACGCTATAGTTTTACATTTATTGTTACCCTTTTATTCTTACTGTGTGTGTGTGTTTCCTCCATGCTTGGTCAAAGTGCTGGAACAACCTGTACCAAATTTGGCTATCTAGCAATTACGGCGGTTTTGTGCTTTCGCTTTAAAGGTAACCAATTCTGAAACGCTTTTTAATCGTAATAATGAAACATGAGGTTTAAAGAAAAATAAACAGTAAGGTTTCTGAATAACGAAATGTCTTCATACGGATACACGCTTATACACTATCGGATATCGTTCAATTTATATGATAAACTTTATAACTCTTAAATTTCAATATTCCCTTGACATAAGTTAGACATATCGAATTATTCAAATAATTGTTCGTGGAATGGACCTACTATGGGCCTTAAATGTACCAAGATTACATCCAATACTTCATATTTAAATTCAATGTGACAATTTCTGCTTGGATATTGGTCCTACCTCAGATTCGAAATCGAATCTACAATTTCCCACTAGCCACAGGGCGTATTGTTCTGCACGGCCAGACCACTGGATCAGTCTGTACCAAATTTAGCATGAATATTTTAGTAATCGGGGAATGTTCTAGGGGATGGGGGTCACTAAATTTTTACCTTTTTGTCGTATACGTCGGTTTTGTTTTTTCGCTTTAAAGGTAAACAATTCTGATAGAAGCAAACACGAGGTTGAATAATTCTCCGTCATACGTCTACGATCCAATCTCTTTTTTTTAAGTAAAGATAAACGCTTTTTAATTGTTATAATGAAACAAGAGGTTTAGTCCTTACCGCCAAAATTAATTCCTCTTGGGAAATATAACGGTGACGATTAAATCCCGTCTCACTTCCCCTATAAATTTAAACGGCTCCCATTAATCCCATCTGACCTCCCCTATGAATTTAGACGGCTCCAGTTCCCAGTGAACCTAAGTTTTGCTATGTCTATAAACGAATTTGAAGCACACTCAACGTTGTTACACTTAACCTTGTTTCTCCTAACCTCTCTCATGGGCAATTATATGTAGGTTGTTCGCGAGTTGGAAATCCGAATAAAAGGACACACAGAAAACATTGTATATTTAGAAGTTCTACAACATTAGGCGCAGGAGTGGCTGCGTGGTAAGTAGCTTACTTAACAACCACATGGTTTCGGGTTCATTCCCATTGCGTGGCACCTTGGGCAAGTGTCTTCTAGTATAGCCTCGGGCCGACCAAAGCCTTGTGAGTGGATTTGGTAGACAGAAACTGAAAGAAGCTCGTCGTATATTGTTGTGTATGTGTGTGTGTGCGTGTGTGTGTGTGTGTGTGTGTATGTGTGTGTGTGTGTGTGTGTCTGTGTTTGTGTGTCTGTGTTTGTCCCCCTAGCATCACTTGACAACCGATGGTGGTGTGTTTACGTCCCCGTAACTTAGCAGTTCGGCAAAAGAGACCGATAGAACAAGTACTAGGCTTCCAAAGAATAAGTCCTGGGGTCGATTTGCTCGACTAAACACATAGCCGCAGTCAAATGACAAAATCAAGTAAAAGAAAAAAATAATATATAAATAATTGTATGTATATCAATATGTATATATATAATATCTATATATATAATATAT
>NC_068996.1:1697363-1706714 GCF_001194135.2 Octopus bimaculoides | reverse complement strand
TCAAAAGATAGTGCTCATGGGAACTGCCCATATCCTACATAAAATACTGCGTATGTGATCACAAATTTTAAAACAAACGCATAATTTTGTTATGGTTTCATAAACATTCTCTAGAACAACACTATGTACAAATCGAAATATATGGTACCCTAGGCATAACACCTACATTAACTTCTAACTTGTTGTCTCTTGAGGTCTGTAGGTGAGACTTGGATTCAACTCGTACAAATGCAAAGCAAAAGTCAAACATAAAATAATAATAATAATAATAATAATAATAATAATAATAATAATAATAATAATAATAATAATAATAATAATAATGATAACAATAACAACAACAACAACAACAACAACAACAATAATAATAATAATAATCAAGAAGGAAGGCGAAAATATATATATATACAACCCTCTTACATACGAAATAGCCCGGCTTTGGAAAATGAAGGTGAAGATACATAACCGGTGTCTCCTCCAAATCAAATGCATTGCTTTCGATAATGTTATTGCTGCTCTTGCGGTTGCTGCTGTGGATGCCGTTGCTTATGCCGCTTCCCTCACCCGTTGTGTTGCACCCATTTTCAGAGGAGTGAGAGAAGATAGATTTGGGAAGTTCGAAGCTGTAATATGGCAGGTGAAAAGAGATTTACTTTTTAAGCTTTTTTAAGCAAGCTGTTGATGACGCTGCCATCCTGTATATGGAGAATTTGTATGACAACAAACCTATTCGAGAGGGTTCAAATTATTGCATCTTCAAGACAAAAGCAAACACAGAACGCCAATCAAAATTTTCGTAGTGTACTTAGTAAAAGGTTATTTTTTAAAAAAAACCATCAAACCGGTGAAAATATTTATAACAATCATAAGTCAGACTCACATTGCTTGTTCAAAAATACGTCCGTATTACTCTATAGCTGCTGCTGCTGCTGCTGCTGCTGCTGCTACTACTACTACTACTACTACTACTACTACTACTACTACTACTACTACTGATGATGATGATGATGAGGAGGAGGATGATATTAGTTTTTCTACTATAGGCACAAGGCCTAAAATTTTGGGGGAGGAGGCCAGTCGATTAGAAGAAAGGCAATGTCGGCCTCGGCGGAATTTGAAATCAGAACGCAAAAACAGACGAAATACCGCTAAGCATTTCACCTGGCGAGCTAACGATTCTGACAGTTCGTAGCTGTACTACTACTACTACTACTACTACTACTACTACTACTACTACTACTACTACACCAACTACTACTACTACTACTACTACTACTACTACTAAAATAATAATAATAATAAGTGGCTCTCATGGCTTCTGATCTTAATTGATTGGAAGTGTTATCATGTACATTGTTTTGTCTTGCTATAAAAGATGGGCTACAGCAAATATTCTGCTCAATACCACAGATTTTTTGTCAGTCGTTTTACCTTAACCGGCTGAGGATGTTCGTTGGTGGCTGACGATATGTGCATCTCTGATCATGAGCAGAGGTAGTGGGGGGGGCGCACTTTTAACTACTGGGATACATTTTACCCGCACTTTACGGAAGTGCGGGTAAAATGTATCCCAGTAGTTAAAAGAGCATTGGAAATTATCCTTAATGAACTGAACAAATTGATAGAGGAATTAGGCATAAAACCCAATTTAGTACAGCTGTAGAAAACAGTCTTATTAGGGACAGCTAGGATACTTAGGAGGGTAGTTGGCATCTAAGGTTACTTGTTGTAACCCGATAGGTGAGTCCTTGGCATCTAAGGTTACTTGTTGTAACCCGATAGGTGAGTCCTTGGCATCTAGGGTTACTTGCTGTAGCCCAGTGTTAGGATTCTTTTCTTTTCCAACAGTCTAATCTGTTGAGTGTATATGAATAATGATAATAATAATAATAATGATAATAATAATAATAATGATAATAATAATAATAATAATAATAATAATAATAATAATAATAACAACAACAACAATAATGAGAAGAATGAGGAGAAAAAAGAAAAGAAGATGAAGAGGAAGAGAAGCTGATGAGGATGATGGGATAATGATGATGATGATGATGATAATGATGATGATGATGATGAGGATGATGATGATGATGATGATGATGATGATGATTTTTGTGTGTTATTCTTCTTGTTCGGCATCAAATCATCCGGCTGTCCTTATAGTTAAAGGCAATCCAGAGTACTTTTGAGACTTTGGGTGTCCCTGACAACTCTATCAAATGAGTCCTATTTTTCAATGGGCAAGATGTCATTTGAGGAAGATTTGACGATTATGTCTCTTATGCTAAATACTACGTAAATGCTCCATTGTATATTTACATACATTTTGAAAAGGAATGCGATAGCTTTTATTATTTCATTTCATGTTGATATCGTAGGTAACAGTAAATAAGTAAATACGAATTTCGTAACACAATATTTGTTAACTTGACAACAAATCTTGTTGATTTATATACATCACAAGAGAAAGAGAGAGAGAGACAGACAGACAGAGAAAGAGAGAGAGAGAAAGAGACAGACAGACAGACAGAGAAAGAGAGAGAGAAAGAGACAGACAGAGAAAGCGAGAGAGAGAAATAGAGACGTGAAGAAGAAAACGGGGACCAGGTCAGTATCTGACTAACTTTGCAGTTAGATAAATACAGATTGAGAGAAATTTTGTTTTAAAACCGCTCTAAAAGTTAGCAGAGAGACATGAATTCGCGGCAGGGGTATAGCTAACATTTGGTTGCCCGCGAAGAAGACTTAGTTGATAATTTCAAACTATACCGAATATATTTCGAGCCTCCCTCTCCTCTTTTCGCTATTCAATAACAAACAAAAAAATATAGTTAAACAATTCAACAACACAACAATAAAAGAGAAGACGAGTAGTTGTGAGAAATAAGAATCATTACAGTTGAAAAAAGAGATGAGAAGCGTTTTGCTAGAACCAAAACATGTGACAGCAGTTGTGGAAGGAGGAGATTTGTGAGTTACTTATTGTATGAGGTCGTCTTTTGCATCTTCGACGGTGTTTGTAAATGTTGCTGCTACAGACAAAAGGCAGCCGGTTGGCATCAGTAAGCGAAGCCTTCCAGATGTTAGAAGCTTTTGTTCCTTGCCTGTATAGCGGCTGTACAATTTCTACTGAATCCACTCACTTACGGAAAGCAGTTTTTTCTTTATTAATTTTTTTATTATTTTCTCTTATAATTGGAGAGGAGGGATGTAGCAACACACGCGCTCACACACACACACACACACACACACACAAATAAAAAAAAACAGGAAAAGACATACACGCACGCGCACAAACACATGTACACATGGAAGTATGATTATTTTGTATGTGTATGCGTATGAGTATGTGTCTGCTTGTGCTTATGACTGTATGGATGCATGTAAATATATATATGTAGATTATGTGTGTATAGAGAAAGAAAGAAAAGGTGTTAGGGGAAAAAAAACGAGAGTAAGACAGAAGAGTCAAGACCTGTCGAGAATGATAATTGGACATTTCATGTAATATATAGGTAAAATAATAAAATTAATATAAAATATATTACAGCAGAGACCAAATCGATGTGAAATAATTATTAATAAAAAGACTCTGCATATACTACAACAAAATTACTACTACAAATACTACTACTACTACTACTACTACTAATAATAATAATAATAATAATCCTTTCTAATGGAGGCACAAGGACTTAAATTAGTGGGGAGGGGAGTTGTCACTTACATCAACCCAGTGTTTCACTGGTACTTAATTTATCGACACCGAAAGGATGAAAGGCAAAGTCGACCTCGGCGGAATTTGAACTCAGAACGTAAAGACAGACGAAATACCGCTAAAAATTTCGCCCAGTGTGCTAACGATTCTACCAGCTCATTGTCATAACAGCAACAACAACAATAATAATAATAGTAATAATAATAATAATAATGGTTTCAAATTTTACCATAAGAGCAGCCATTTAAGGGGAGGGAGTGAGTCGATTACATTAACCCAGTGTTCAACTGGTACTTATTTTATCGATCCCGAAAGGATGAGAGCAAAGTGATTTGGGCAGAATTTGAACTCAACGTGGCGACGGCGAAATATCGCTAAGCATTTCATCCAGCATGCTAAGTATTTAGCCTGCTCGCTGCCTTAATAATAACAACAACAACAACAACAGCAATAATAATAATAATAATAATAATAATAATAATAATAATAATAATAATAATAATAATAATAATAATTCTTTCTTTATTGGCCACCAGGGCCGAACACAAAACATAGAGGACGGTACACAGACGATGGATAGTGAGGTTAAAGGTGTAAACAACCAGCAAACACAACGATTAACAAAGAGATTAAATCAACAATATGCTTCCCCAACAGGGGTGAGTTCCACCGTAAGGTGAGCAAAGAAACTTCACGCACTTTACACCCCTTAACACCAACGGCTCCACAGGACGGCACCCTTTCTTCTCCCTTCCATCCGGCTTACAGGCATACACTAATAGTCAGCCCATTTACGCGGGCCATTCTTGATACATTCTCCCACCTTTCAACGAACTTACTGGGTGACTGTACTTCCCTCTCCGGTCTCACTTTCCTTTTCAGGTGGAACCTGAAAAAGTTGATGAGGCCTTGGTCAAAGAGGAAGATATACGTCTTCAGCCCATTCAATCGCGTTCAGCAGTTATGGTTCAAGTTCCAGTACGTAGAAAAGGGGTGAGAATGGGAATCCTTAAAGGACCAAACGTGCAATACTGAACGATCCCGAGAGGTGGCCATTTACATATGTATATAAACCTCGAAGGGTAGGCCATCCCATCCCTACGCGTCACGTATATCTTCAGCTGTTGTCGGCATTTCGCAGAATTCCACGTCTTTAGCCGAACGCCGCGGCATGCCATCAAGGTAGGAAGTGAAGTTCACCTCCACCTCCGGGCTACCGTGCGCACCGTACAGTTCAACAAAATCCCACTGATATTTCGCACAAATCTGTTTCCACTAGTGCGGCATGCGACCGCCCCGACCCCTCAAAGACCGAATTGTAGTGTTATTATCACGTTGCGCCTCGGCCATCCATTTAAACAGCTTTCGTTCCTTCCTGCATTAGACAACATCCCTGGCTCTGAAAATGTAAACTTCATGCATGGTTTTGGAGAATTGGTTCAGATTCAATCTCGCTGCCAGCCCATCGATTGCTATGTCTCTACTGAGTGATTCTTCTAATTTCCTAACTAGGTCTCCCTCTACTCTAATCTTCTCTATCGCTAGTTCTCTCCTAAATTCTACAAGTTCTACTCTAATCACCAATGTTAAGGCTCCTCACCATTGGTTGTTGTACTCGTTATCTTTCGATGGACTAACTTGCTAAGCCGGTCTCTGAAAGCTTGAAGCCCCGGCAAGGACGTGTTTAGCTTCCAGTACCCAGGACCCTACTTATGGAATCTATCAAAATCAACCGTACAGGTCACAAATTTGTCATCTGTGTAGTTGACGAATTCAAATTATGGACAACCTATGTTATTCCTCTCTGCTGGTCTACAAAATACCGTATCTAGATAAGATCTGGATTATCCGACGTTGTTTGATCATGTCCACACTGGAATATTAGGGAAATCCAGTCTGAACATGTCCGCCAGGTGGAAACGGCTGAGCATGTTTGCGAGGATTGTGCACCCCATTTTCCAATCCGTTAGACCCGCCCAATCAACACGTGCATCCAAAGTAACGTTTCAGTCACCCACTAACACTAAAGAGTGAGACGTGCTAGGAAGGCCTCCAGGCGCCTAAATAATTCTAGCCGCTCTTCTCCAGTTGGTGCGTACACTGCGAGCATCGACTTACCTTCCGGGTCCAGGAAGACCGACCGTATCTCGAGATCCAGGCCTTTTCTGAACAACATTTCCACCGCACCCTCCATTCCCGGTCGACTAAGAGATTCGAAAATCTCAAAGTCATCTAAAATGGGAGTCAAGGCCCGTGTGTCCGCAATCCTGGTTTCACTGACAGCTATTACATCCAGACTTAGCCATCTGAGGTCGTTGTGCAAGCATCCTTGCTTCCAGGACGACCCCAAGCCACGTACATTTATACAACCTACCTTAATAACCACCATGATGGCCAGGAAATAGGGAAAAGAAAAGAGAGTGCCACCTATTCCCCTGTTGTTTGTGGTCGAGTAGTTGATTGTTTTGTTGGGTCCCTCTGATAACCCCCTTAAAAGCTATCTGCTGGCCGATACACTGGGCGATCCAATGTCATACAGGTAGCTCTGCTTAATGTTCGTATAATTCCCTAACGCGATTCTCACCGTCATTAGGCTCTCTGGTACTCTCTAAAAATGTTTAGGCTGCAGATCGCCCCCTCTTTTTCAATGTTCTCGTTTTGTGCTATGTGAACCATCAGCTTTTCATTGAACCTCCTCACAAGCATGAAATTCCGATGTTGCACCGTTAGTTGTTGTTGTTGATGTAGCGACATTTTCTTTTCTAAACTTTGTTGCACTTTTTTAATCTGTTATGGGTGTTTGTGATTGTGGTGTTTGTTGTGTTGGTGTGGTCATCAGTGTGTTTGTGTTTGCTCTTTCTTCGATTTCACATTTTATTTTACTATGTCTTCTTTTTTTTTGCTTTTGGGCTTCCCCCTAATCATCACTTGGATGCGTGGAGGACTCCCTGCCTGTATGTTTTCTGCTGGTATCGTTTTCTTCACGTTCTCTTGTTGTTGTTGTTGTTATTGCTCATGCTAGTGTAGCTTCCACCACTGCTGGTGGTGCTACTCACACTGCTACCTTTACTATAACACCTACCTGTTTTGTCTCCTTGGGTTCGATTTCTTTTCCTCTGCTTTTCTGTTGTTGTTGTTGCTGCTGTTGTTGTTGTTGTTGTTGTTGTTGTTGTTGTTGTTGTTCTTCTTCTTCTTCTTCTTCTTCTTCTTCTTCTTCTTTTGTCGACTCATGAATTGTGGTGCTTTCGTTCGGACATTTCTTTCTACACTTCTCTTCTGCTTCTGTGGGCAGAAAAACCGTAAGTGGCCCATTGAACTACAATCGTGAACATAAGCCTTCTGCACTCCACGTTCACCCTTAATTCTACTCCATTCGATAAGGAAATCAGGTCTAGGACTTTCTCTAACTGCTCTAGCTTCAGGTGGAGAAGAACCCTCAAGGTAGTCCCTATCCACTTCTACCCCGCTCGATCTTTTAACATCCAGGAGATTCTCTCCCCTGCCCGTACAAATAGAGGCGAAAATCCACCATAAATCCAAGTCCCTCTTCCCATGTACGTTTGAAAGAGGGTGATTTCCTCGGTGCGACGCGTGGTCACCGAGCTCTGTATTGCCTGCCCCTCGGGCTTAAAAAGAGCTCTACTGCCATGCTTTCGTAATGTGGTAGATATCCTATCAAATGTCTTTCAGATTTTTTTCCAGCTCGTTGTGTTTAGCATTTTCGAGTTTCCTTGTCTTTGTGTTCGTTAGGCTATTGCTTCTAGCACGTCGCTTGGAGGCGTCAATTCTGCCCTACTTCTATTCATTTTCATATATTTTTCTATCTTGTTTAGTTTTTCTATTTTGTTCTCCAATGAGATGTTAACCAATTCCTTAGCTGCTATTTTCAAAAGTCTCTTTCTTGCTGCTAACTGGATTATGGAACGTATGAACCTATTTGGTATTGCATTGAATGTTGAGCGATTACTATGTATGGCGAATTGGAGGACGAATCTGACAGCATACGGAAGAAGTTTGGAGACAGTAGAAATTAGGATGGGCATTTTCCAAGGGGACTTCCTGTCCCCACTGATCTTTGTACTGTGCTTGATACCGCTAATACTGATTCTGAGGAAAGCAAAAGTTCGGTGTGTATTTAAAAGCCGCCAACAAAAAGTCAATTATCTGTTATTCATAGATGACCTCAAATTTTATGTTAAAGATGAAGCCCAAGTCAGTTCCCTCGTTCATACGGTGTATACCTTCAGTGCTGATATCAGAATGGAGTTTGGACTGAAAAAGTGTGGTGTGTTAGTCTTGAAGAGAGGCAAAAATCAAATGTATGGACGAACTAACGATACTGTCGGGAGAGGTTATAAAGCAGATAGGAGAGACGGGCTATAAGTACTTGGGGATTTTGGAAATGGATACATTGATGCAGAAAGAAATGACAGAAAAATTTAAGGTGGAGTACTTACGCAGACTGAGACTGATTCTTCAGTTGAAATTAAATGAACGGAATAAGATCGAAGCTCTCAACACCTGGGTGGTTTCACTCCTTAGATATGGAGCAGGGGTAACCGCATGGACAGTAGACGAACTAAACAACTTAGACAGAAAGATAAGGAAGTTGCAAACTAGATATGGGTCACTCCAACCAAAAAGTGACAGAGACAGACTGAATGTACCAAGAAAAAGAGGGGCAAGAAAACTTATTGGATGCGAATACAGCATTAGAGCAGAAGAAAACAACATATCATGGTATGTAAAAATGCCACAGGACTGCTATTATTAGTAGGAAGGTCAGGATGTGTAGAATGAAAGATTGCAAAGATAATGTACTATACAAGAAATTGAAACCGATTGAAACTGAAAATAGGTGGGTAAAGAAGAGTGCATGGTCAATTTCATAGAGATGTTGAAGATAAGACAGACAGAGAAAAAAGATGGCTGTTGATGACTAAAACTGATTTAAAACCGGAAACGGAAGCTCTAATATGTGCTTCCCAAGAGCAAACACTAACAACAAACTACATAAAATATAGAATAGACAACACAGCTGAAACTGATAAGTGCAGAATCTGTGGACAAAACGGTGAAACCGTATGGCATATTACCAGCCAATGTACACCACTAGCCCAGAAGGAATATAAGAGACGCCACTACAATATAGCCAGACTTCTCCATTGGACACTTTGCAACAAGTATGGACTTGGAAGAGCAAAAAATTGGTATGTGCACAAACCTGAAGGCATTGTCGAAAATAGAAATGCAAAGATTCTATGAGATTTTATGATTCAGTGCGATCATGAGACAGAAAATAGGAAGCCAGACATAGTGTTAATTGAGAAAGAAAACAAGCTATGCTGGGTCATAGATATAGTATGCACACCCAGCCTGCGTCCGCCCGAATACAGTGCGCTAGGCCGACGGTGCTGCACGCTTTGCGGCTCCACGAACATCAATATCTCTCTCGCCTCCTCCTCCTCGCCTTTCCGGCGCCATCCAGCCGGTTTCGTAAGCCGCGGCCGGGCCCCCTCGCAATCGTCGGCCCTCTAACAGTGCAGCCTCAGCCTCAGCCGAGCAACGAGCAAGTAGAAGCGGCGTCATCAGCGGTGAACGAAGCCCGCAAATCGTTTCCGCTGTCGTTA
>NC_068996.1:1695885-1696573 GCF_001194135.2 Octopus bimaculoides | reverse complement strand
CCGCCTTGGCGGCCCGTATCGCAGCCGACACGTCGGCCTTTCCATCTCGCCGGCGGCAGTCCGCCGCCGAAGCGTCCGCATTCTTTTTGCTCGCTCCCAATCGCTTCCTTCTCGTCCGCCTAGTCCGCCGGCTAGGCCGCACACACTCCCGGCCGACAGCGCTTTCGATCGCAAACTCACGGGTACGGTACCGGCCGCGTGGCTCGTATCGCAGCCGACACGTCGGCCTTTCCGCTGCTGCCATCGCCGCCGCCGCCGCGCGGAGAGCAAACGAAAGCGAAGAGGAGGAGGAGGAGAAGCCTGAAAAATCACGAAAAAGAAGAAAGAAATGCTGTGCGATATGATAGGTTAGCTTGGGAAGTTAAGCAGCTTTGGTCGATGAAAAAGGTAGCAGTAGTACCAATATTTGTCAGAGCTCTGTGAGCAAAGAATCTCAAGAAGTACGAGGAACAAATAGGAGCCACAATAAGGGTGGAGCACTTGCAGAAAACAGTACTGCTTGGAACCACTCGAATACTCCGGAAGATGCTCGAAAAATAAGAGATGCTACCTTAGTTCACTGGTAGTGAACAGTTGACACTGTAGTACATCTCCAGCGTTAGAAGCTGTGTAAAGGCAATAATAATAATAATAATAATAATAATAATAATAATAATAATAATAATAATAATAATAATAATAATAATAA
>NC_068996.1:1686780-1693344 GCF_001194135.2 Octopus bimaculoides | reverse complement strand
ACAGAGCTGTGCTCGGTAGTGAAGTGAAAGCACGTTATAAAAATAAAACTACTGAACAATAATAATAATAATAATAATAATAATAATAATAATAATAATAATAATAATAATAATAATAATAATAATAATAATAATAATAATAATAATAATAATAATAATAATAACAACAACAACAACAATAATAATAGCAAATATTCTGCTCAATACCGCAGATTTGCATGTCGGTTGTTTGAATGTCAGTTGAACACGCCTCTTAGTGGCTAACGATATGAGCACCTATGAGCATTAGCAGAAGTAGTGGAGGAACATCATATTCATAAGTGGAAAGGAATTTTTTGTAGTTTCGATATTTCTACTTTAGTAACATGGATGTTTCTTTCAATATCTTTAAACAACCCTTATATACGGACCTTTTGAACGGGATGGGCTATTCAACCTGAAGTCAATTAAATTGGGATCGTAGAGTTTCGTAGATTGCGTTGTGCTGTAAACTCTTTACCGCACGTTTTTCGGTTAGTCTTTTAAATCGACGACGCTTAAAGTCGATGCAATAGTAGGTCACGTTGCTTAGTTTGATCGATAATATGACTGTACCTTTTGGTTTACTATTCTCTTAGATTTTTAATAATAATAACATCAACAGCAACCTCATAATAATTATGATCATAAATGAATACATGATTGAACATATACATACATATATACACATACATACATACATGCATACATACATACATACATGCATACATATATACATATATACATACTTGTATATATACATAAACACATGCATACATACAAGCATACATACACACATGCATACATATATATATATATATATATATATATATATATATATATATATATATATATATATATATATATATATATATATATATATATACATATGCATACATATATACATACATACATACATACATACATACATACATACATACATACATACATACATACATAGATCTGATTTTTCCTGTGGATTTTTGAAAACAACCGTATTTTCCTGTTCCGAATTTCAGTTCAGTAATGTTAATACCTACAAAACTTCTTTTCTAGAACAAAACAAAGTCTTAAATTTTAGGTGTAACTTGAGAAACAGGAATTGGCGATCAAAGCAATAGAAGCTTAAACCCAGTGTATAGAAGAATGGGTGTGAGAATGGCTTCAAACATTGGCATTTGATAAGCAATATGAATGTAGGGAGCAAAGAAACGAAAGTATGTGTTCATTTCCTAAATACGCTTCGTTGAATGTTAAACTTGATTTTTCTGCATGTGCCAGCGTGTATGCATGCATGCAGGAGTGCATAGATGCATGCATACATGTTTATAAGCCTCAATGTGTAAGTGTATGCGTGTTTTGCATGTCTGTGTGTTTATATATGTTCGCTCATCCATGCGCGTTGTATATGAGTGCATGTGTGTTTCTGTCTTGAATGTCCATGCATCTATGTATGCTGAATATTTACACGAGAAAGCATGTGTTTGTGTATGTGCAATGTAGTATGAATATTGATGTTGATGTAAACTCATCAATGTATGTAACCCTGTTGTATCTGTGTGAATGTATGTCTGCGAATGATGGTGCATATGTGTGCGACTACGTATGTGTTACTATTGGTGTTTAAACGCTTGTAGTATGTTGCTCTGATAATGCATGTATGTGTTTGGTGATGGGAGCGTATATTTTTGTGTGTATTTACGCGCATTTGAAAGTATCAGTGCATGCTTTTGCATCAGTGTGGTAGTACATATGGATATACATCATTATAAACCTACCACATACATGCACGCATAAGTGTCTATATATATACATTTGCAGGTACGAATGATGTATACATTAAAAGTATGAAGGTGGATAAGCTGATTTCTGTATGCGTATGTGCGTGTGTATGTGTGTGTGTGTGTGTGTGTGTGTGTGTGTGTGTGTGTGTGTGTGTGTGTGTGTGTGTGTGTGTGTGTGTGTGTATGCGTGCACATGAATGTGCATGGGTATAGGTATGAGTCCATCGGTGAGTGCATATGTGTATGTGAAAATATGCTTGTAAAAGAGTGTGATTACGTGTATATCTGTGCATGTCCATTATGACTATTTAATAAGAATATGAGGGGTGGGGCGAGAGGTATGAATCATGAATATCAGATCATTGTCAGTTAATAATGTGAACAAATAATAGGAGAAACTTTCACGTCTACCCCAAATCCTGGGGCGTATAGCAGTTTATTACAATATGGTTTTCAATACAGAATGAAGGAGGGTGTCAGAAAATCTGTGATCACTGAGTGTCTTTGTATCATCGCATGTGCGTGGGTGCGTGCGTGCGTGCGTGTGTGTGCGTCTGTGAGAATGTGTGTGTGTTTTTGTGTGTGTATGCGCGCACGCGTGCATATGTGTTCGCATATATGTTTCTGCCGATGAATATGTTACTCGATGTGTATGAGTATTTATGAACTTATGTGTTGCATGCAGTTGTAAATACATGTCTATATGTATGTGGCCGTACGTATAAAATTGTACGAGTCTATATATCACTTTTAGATGAGAGGACGTATTCACATAGATGAGTGTTAAGGAAGGAATATCTGTGTAGGGATTTTTATGGAGACATAAGTCTGATAAATTCTGAGTGTATATGATTGTTACCGTAGGTGAATATTAGTCATATGTGCGCATGTGTATGTGCATGTATGTATGTATGAATGTATGTATGTATGTATGTATGTATGTATGTATGCATGCATGTATGTATGTGATTATTCGGTTTTATTTCAAGAATTCTTGTCAATAGCGAAAGAACCTGTTTCTAACCTAAATCCAAGGCTTCTTCATTGAAATTTCAACTGCAACAAAAATGTAAGTACGTAAGTATGTATGTATGTACAGGTTTGTATATATATATATATGTGTGTTTGTATGTATGCATGCATGCATGCATACATGTATGCATGTATGTATGCATATGTAAAAATGTACTTTGTGACGGTGTTATGTTTGAAAGAGGTGTTTTGAAGAGTTGCTTGTAGGATTGTGGAAGCAAGTAGAGGTTTGGGTGGAATTCACAATAAGCTAAAGTAAGGAAACAAAATAATAATACAAACGGATAAAAATATATGCAAACAAAACAAAATGACGAGGAAAACAAAGCATAACGGCAATCAAGTCATCACGTTATATATTGCCGAAAATGTGTATGCATTAGGTCAACACTTTTCAATCTCTAGTAACAAGTAATGAAAGCAATCATAACAATTTCTAATCTAGGGACAAGACTAGCAATTTGGAGGGAAGGATTTACTCCATACTGTAGACATCATTGCTAAACTAGTAGTACTTAATTTTATCGAATCCGAAAGGATCAAAAATAAAGATGGCATCGGCAGAACTTGAACTCAGAAAGTAAAAACGGACGAAATGCCACAGAGCATCTTTCCCGGCGTGCTAATGACTCTGCCTGCTTGCCACCTTAATAATAATTGTCTTGGTATAAAAGATGGGCTACAGCAAATATTCTGCTTAATACAACAGAATTGCTTGTCAATCGTTTGACATTAACCAGTTGAGCATGACCCTTAGTGGCTGACAATATGTGCATCTCTGATCATGAGCAAAAGTAGTGAGAGAACATCATACCCATGTGTTGAAAGGAATTCTTTGGGGGTTTGAATAATTCACCTCTGGAAACATGGGCATTTCATTCAACATCCTTAAACAATCCTTATTCAGGGATCTTTTGAATTAATTGGTCAATTACTGAAATATGTAATCATGACAGAAAAATACGAAAACTGTTGATAGTGCATAGAATGCACCACCCTATGGCAGATATATTAGGATGTCAAGAAAATTCTTGCGGAATTTTTAATTTTGATTTTAAATGATATATTTTCAAATTAATTTTCGTTAAATTACTTTGACTTTATATATAATTTTAAAGCCCGTTTTTCGCTCTATCTAATCGTCTTACCCTTTTTCTTTCTGAATAATTAGGCGATTTTTCCCGGAACGTTGAATACAACATGCACAAAAAGCAAATTCGCAAAATTTCCATATTCTCGAAGCCAAAGTTGCACCAAAAGAAGGCCATGGTGACTGTTTGGTGGTTTACGGCCGGTCTCATCCATCACAGCATCTTGGATCCAGGTGAAACCATTACGGCGGAGAAGTACTGTCAGCGGATGGATGAAATGCATAAGAAACTTCGGCTACAACAGACAGCATTGGTCAATAGAAAAAGACCAATTCTTCTCCACGACAACGCTCGGCTTCACGTCGCACAACTGACCCTGCAGAAGTTGAACGAATTGGGCTACGAAACTCTACCTCATCCGCCATACTCACCAGACCTCTCACCTACCGACTACCACCTTCTCAAGAATCTCGACAACTTTCTGCGTGAGAAAGGCTTCAAAAACCAAGAAAATGCGAAACACGCCTTCAACGACTTCATCGCCACAAGAACGCAGGATTTTTACGCTGCTGGCATAAATAAACTTGTTTCGCGTTGGAAAAAGTGTGTTGATTCTGATGGTGTTTATTTCGATTAATAAAGTTTTGTTTGAGCCGAGATATGTGCATCTGAATTTAAACGTTAAGAACCGCAATAACTTACCTGACAACCTAATAGAACTTTATCTGCCAAGAAAAGAGGGAGGCCGTGAACTTTTACATCTGGTATTAACAATGCAGATTGACACAATTGGCCTAGATACATACCTTAAAAAGTCTGAGGACTAGATGTTAAAATTTGTCTCAAAACATGAAAAAAAAAAAAAAAGAAAGCATCTTACACAGTAACAAAACAGGCAAAGGAATATCTAACTGAATTCCAAATACAACAAATTCCAGAACTTGACGTACTGGAATCAAGCACAGAAAAAGCTAAGCCTATGAAAAACTCGTGCTAAAACTGCTGCCTTAGATACTCTTACTGATAAATGGCAAGAAAAACATCTCAATTGCAAATACCCAAAGAGAGCGAATAATGCCGATGTTGACATCAATAGCTAATGGCTAATGGCTTCTGGCTTAAAATCTGAAACAGAAGGCTTTATCATAGAAGCCCAATATCAATGCCTACCTACAAGGAACTACCAGACTAACATATTAAAGAACGGCAGTTCTCCAATATGTCGTGTATATCAACAACAAATGAGACCATTGATCATGTTGTCTCCATGTCCAGTTTTTCTTGCGCGTACAGAGTATCACAACAGGCATGATATATCTTCACAATATATTCACTGGGTAATTTGCAAAAACATGGACCTGCCCCATTATAAAAAACTGGTGGGAATACAAACCGCTTCAAGTGCTTGAAAAGGATTACATCTCACGCCTTTGGAACTTTTCCATTCAAACTGACAGTAAGATAGAGGCAAATACGCCAGATATCCTATTGAAAGACTTCAGAAAAAATCATGCCTCCTCATTGATATGACTGTCCCAGTCATGATCCGTTGGGAATTCTGTAGAAATCACGACCTACAAAGAACAAGGATGTGGTTGAACCAAACTCTAGAAAGAGTTACCAAGAATGAAAACTGCAAAATCCTGTGGGAAGCAATGAATCAGTGTGACCATCAGATCAGACATCGGAAGTCATATATTGTTGTGGTTAACAGAAAAAAAAATTGAATGATAACCCACGTAGCACGTCCCGGTGGCGACAAGATCAAAGAGACAAAATTGGCACAAATGTAAAGGTAGAACACCTTCAAAAATTATCATTACAAGAGTTCTGCACAGGGTTGTTGAAGCATGATACGTAAACAAGTGTCTGCTGCGAGTGATCAAAAGATCTGGAAATAAAGGTAACGCCAATGTAGAGCCTAAAAACAGAAACAATTCCTATTATAGCATGTGCATTAGTTATGATTAAAAAATATTCAGACAAATACATAACAAAATCACAAGGACTTACAAATGTATATAACGTAGAGAAAATAGCACTACTTGGGCACCGCACACATTCTACGCAAAACACTTTCCATACAGTAAAAAATAAGAGCATCACAACAAACCACAGTAGTGCGGTGAAAGCACATGATAAAAATAAGACTAATAATAATAATAATAATAATAATAATAATAATAATAATAAAAAAATAAAAAAATAATAATAATAATAATAATAAAATACGATATCTGTTGACAATGCATAGAATGCACCACCCTAAGGCAGATATAGAACGTCTTTATCTACCAAGAAAAGAGGGAGGCCGAGAACCTCTACAGCTGGCATTATCAATGAAGGTAGCCACAATTGGCCTAGACACCTATCTGAAAAACTCTGAGGACTGGATGATAAAACTTGTCTTAAAACATGAAAGCAAGAAAGCATCTTACTCAGTAACAAAACAGGCAAGGGACTATCTAAGTGAATTCCAATTGCAACAAATTCAAGAATTAGACGAACTAGAAACAACTGCTGAAAAAGCTAAGCGCTTGAAAACCCGTGCAAAAATTGCTGCCTTAGATATTATGACTGAAAAATGGCATGGAAAACCTCTCAATGGCAAATACCCAAAGAGAGCGAATAATGCAGAT
>NC_068996.1:1683198-1686367 GCF_001194135.2 Octopus bimaculoides | reverse complement strand
ATACTGAAAGACTTCAGACAAAAATCATGCCTCCTCATTGATATGACTGTCCCAATCGATATAAACGTATCTGTCAAGACCTACCAAAAACTGAGCAAATATAAAGATCTTGAAATAGAAATTAGCAAAATGTGGAATCTGAAGACGAAAACAAAACCTATTGTCATAGGTGCCCTGGGAATGACAGCGAAAGGGGCTGATTACTACCTAGCTCAGATACCAGGAAACCCCAAAATGGCTGAAGTTCAAAAGATAGTGCTCATGGGAACTGCCCATATCCTACGTAAAATACTGTCTATGTGATCTCAAATGTTAAAGCAAACATAATTTTCTTATGGTTTCATAAAGATTCACTTGAACAAAACTGTACAAATCGAAATATATGGTACCCTAGGCATAACACCGACATGAACTTCTAACTTGTTGTCTCTTGATTCAACTTGTACAAATGCAAAACAAAAGTCAAACATAAAATAATAATAATAATAACAATAATAATAATAATAATAATAATAATAATAATAATAATAATAACTTCTTGATATGTTACAACGGCAGCAAAATTATTTTGACCAATGCGAAGAAGACAACAGGAATTTACATAAAGGTGTGAAAAAGAAGTCAATAAAAATCAATAAAAAAATATAATACATGATGTCTCAATTGGCTAGAAACGACCCGCAGCACCATTCAAGGAATCCAAAAGTTTCCGTGTTACCCTGTTCAGTAGCAGCACTATACGGTAGTTCTATCCTACTTCACTTATATTCTTTCGAGTGATTCTCGCTACATGAAACATTCCTTTTACAAAATGTGTGTTCTTTGGGGTAGGGGTCAATAACCCTCCCTCTTCCTGTACCTCCCTTTTCAAATGAAGCTTGAAAAAGTTGATGAAGGCTTGGCTGAAAAGGTGTTTCTCTTAATTTATTTCAGTCATGTCCACTGCAAAACCTCTTTCATCATAATCACCTAAGAGGCCCTCTTTTCGTGTGAATGTTTCTTGAAAGATCTCTCTAATAATCTCTTGTCGATTATATTTCATTAAAATCTCCCTTCTGGATGAGAATCTTTTAAGAAAAGGTCTGTTGACGTGTGACGACATATTCTTAGTTATTCGGCAATTCAGGATTCTTTGTCTCTCAAATATATTGGTATGTACTAATCAGCTCACCGTCATTTTTGTGCACTGTTGCGGACTTGATGGAGTTTGTTTCTTGAGAGTTCGGAAGGTTTTGTCAATATTTTTGATAGTTTAAGCGTCATTGTTATATTGTAATTGTGATCTTCTGTGACTTGTTTAATTGAATAGAAATATTCACTAGATATGTATTTGAATCCAGTCGCAGTTAAACACTCAAGTAAGCTTTGTTTGATGATATTGTGTCCACATTACATTTCACTCTGGATACTTAAAGTAAATAGGGCAATATCATGTGTTTGTACAATTACAATCATAGCAATGAAACTTCTAGGTGTTATTATATCTACTTTCGAAAGCGAGTGATATGATCTGAATTACATTGGGAACGAAATAAGAGATTTCTAGACTATTTCAGTATAAAACTCTATAGATTTTTATGTTCTGTTGCCCACTGAAAAACTATCATCATCATCATCATTATCACTAACCTCAGTTATCATCACCTATACTACTGCATTCATAATTTCTAAAACCACGTTATGTTTCCTTCATTCAAATTTTAGTATTAGTATCATAGATAACTTTTGCCACGATCTTCATCGCTACCATTTCGCATAAGGAACACCACAGTTATTGTAAATATTATAGTAAGTTTTAAATTACAGTTCTCTTGGTGCTGTTTACTGCATAACCAAACCGAACAGATTTATACCCTATGGCCTACATTTATACAGCTTTGTAAAGCTAGCTTTAGAAATTTCGGGCTTCAGATTTCTATAATTTAGTATATCTAGCCAAACAAAAATGTGGCCTTAAATAATGATTTTTATTTAATAATAAACAAATTAGTTGAAGTGATCACTGAGACAAGTTTTACATAAAACAATTTGAAACTCTAAATATGTATCACGTACACATCGATTGGACCTCAACGCCGATAAAGTTATATGTTTAAATAGGTGTGTATGTGAGTGACTGTATGTATGTATGCAAGTATGAATACAATATATCTACGTATGTATATATGTATGTATGTGTGTGTGTATGTATGCACGCAAGCATGTATGAAAATATGTATCTCTCACATTCACACTCACTCTCTTTCTCTCGCCTTGAATGTAACGGTATTAAAATTCTTTACTTTAATAATAATAATAATAATAATAATAATAATAATAATAATAATAATAATAATAATATTGTGCATGTATATTATATATAAAGAAACATGTTTTGCCTCATATATATATATGTATGTGTGCATATGCGTGTGCGTGTACGTGAATGTGTATAAATGTGTGCATGAATGTATGCATATATATGTGTGTGTATGTATTTATGTGTATGTTTATGTATGTAATACACACAGATATACGTATGCGTATGTATTACAGATAAACTTGTTAGATATACTCCCAAAATTTACGCCTGCAAAAGCATGTGCATTCAAGATATATGCTAGATATATGAACAGCCTGACTCTGAGGTAAAACATGTTAGATATTTATTTATTTATTTAGTTATCTCATGATTTGTTTGAATGGTTTTTCAAATATTCACTTATCATTCTCTTCTCGTTTGATTATCTTTTGTCTACATTTCTCTTGTCCCCTCTCATCCTTTATCTATCATTCTCTTCCCCCTCTCCTCCCTCTCTCTCTCTTTCACTCTGTCTTTCTCTCTTTTTGTGATCGTATTATCAATGAACAGACATTTACTTTTCATATTCCATATAAAACTGTACGAGTTTATGTGTGTGCATGTGTTTATACGAACACAGATTTTCACCTCTTCCTTTCTCTCTCTCAATATCTCCCCCCCCCACCATGTAGGGAGATATGAATGAAGATAGACCACTATAGAGAGATGTATATAATTATAGACGCATATATTTAAGTGTATATCTTTCTTGGTTCTCATGTTTTGTTTAGAAGTATACGGACATTGTTACATACAAAGATACTATGGAAACGATAAACAGGCAATGAACACGTGTTCAATCGATATATATATATATATATATATATA
>NC_068996.1:1682219-1682539 GCF_001194135.2 Octopus bimaculoides | reverse complement strand
TATATATATATATATATATATATATATATTTAAATACATATGTGAATTTATACATATATTCAAGCATATGTGTGTGTCGGTGTATGTGTGTGAATGTCTGTGTGTGTGCATATGGCACAGTATTCCCGGACTCTTATCATCATATAGTGTTATAACAGAGTCCATATCGGTTTCAATACGCAGAAACAGCACATACATACATGCATGCATGCATGCATACATACATACAAATATACATACATACATATATATAAATATGTACATAAATATGTATATATATATATATATATATATATATATATATATATATATATATATAT
>NC_068996.1:1681579-1682132 GCF_001194135.2 Octopus bimaculoides | reverse complement strand
TATATATATATATATATATATATATATATATATATATATATATATATATATGTTCATATCTCAGTGAAAGTATTTGCGTTTCATAAATGAGTATATTTGATTCCTTGCCATACGCAATGGAACAGTCATGCATAAAGAGGTAAGCATTCGGGGATTTGCACACTACACTGATGTAGATTCGAATATTCAACTGAATGTGGTAAAGTGTGTAATCATATTTTCGATGGAGATCGATTATTGGCACACATATAAAGAGAGGCACCCACAACACCTATCCACAGGAAGAAGTATATTCTCTTTCACATACACAAGCAACAGCGAGCGCACGCGCTCAAACACACATGCTAATGCTTAAAGGCAAGCATACATATTTAAATTTATTTGTACATAACAGAAACTTTTAATCATATGCACACTTTCACAAGCACACGTACGTACGTTATGTATGTATTAATATATATATACGTGTGTGTGTGTGTGCGTGTGTTTGTGTGTGATTGTGTGTGTGTATATATTTATATATAAGATAGAGAGTATATATATATATATATAT
>NC_068996.1:1677448-1681230 GCF_001194135.2 Octopus bimaculoides | reverse complement strand
TTGTCTTAATTTTAGTAGTTGATGCTTATTATTCTTACATAAGCGATGTAAAAGCAGCGTTGTACGCGCCTAATCATAAAAGTTTGCATACTCACGTTCACACACACATGATTGCAAAGACATGTGCACATTTTTAAGTTCAACAACTTTACATTTATATAAATATATTCAACACTGAGTATTTATACATGTATATACAATACTGAGTTGTATGATTTCTGTATGAGCTGGTACTCAGCTGAAAGAGTTCTTTAAACAGTTTGCATTTAGATATGCACATATATATATACGAACATACGTACATGTTTAGATACATACAAATATACATACATACATACATACATACTTACATACATACAGAGAGACAGACAGAGAAACACCAACTGTCATACATATGCAAACATTACATGACAAGGAAACTTGTTGAACTGGTCTTCTGAAAGACCTAGTTGACTGACCGTGCCCTTTTGATGGTCACTGACAAATATGACTGTACATTACTAGGTTAAATGAATATACGTGGTCAATAGTGAATTTGGAACCATAAAACATTTTCATTACTGCTGACCATCGTTATTTCGTAATCGTTCAGAAAGCGGCCGCCCAGTTCGGAACCATTTTGGGAGGAAGATTGCAGTAAGTGGCATCTGTTCAGTAGTCAAAGTAAAAGGCCACTTCTGAAAACCATCTTGCATCACATTCTTTGTCTACAAGTGATGTCTCTACTCGCTTGCTCTCGATATCCGGCCACGCAATCTAGAACGGTTAAGATGTATGCTCCTCCCCCATGTCCACAGTGAACGTGGTCACGGGTAGTTTGCATTGCATACGATATCATTGTCATAATGCCATCGAATTGAAGTCGTTTGGTCTTTTCAAAATGAGTACTATAGAGTGACAGGGGCTATAATCAACCAAAAATGTTCGGGGTGCGGTTGCTTGTAGCCCAGTACTGGGGGAGAAATGTTTATGTCGTTAAAATGAGTCGTGCACTGGAACGACGCATAAGGACCGACGGAGTGGATTTCGGTCATGGGATGTGGTAAGGAGCTGGGACAGCAGTCTTAACCTGAAATTGGCCAGCAGGAAACTAGGGCTTATATCGCCTCCGTTATCATTTATCACCTTATCGTTCGTAGTGTCAACCTCCGTCTGACGAGATCGACGTTCTACTCTTCGGATTCTTACAAAATGGATTAGTTGCACTGGTCAAGAGATTAATCCGCTTCGAGGAGCATTATACTGATTTGTAAATGCCAATTTGTAAAAATTTGAGGCTGTCCTGCATCTGCGGTGATGGTTGCATTGGCGTTCGTGAGACACTCCCTTCTGCAGCTCACAACCCGTGACAGTTTTGCAGTACTGGAACTGTTAAAAGTCGAAACAAGGCAGCTATCCGCTAGAATGTGAACAGATCCTCACTAACTTCCAACGGTAGGGCACTGGAACTGGTAGAAGTTTCAGTCTGGCATTAGTAGCAGTGAAGCGCAACAACATTCTCATGTGTAAGCGTTGGGCATCCACGAAAACGAACTGGCTAAGTCTAATCGGTTCAGAAGTTCATATGGATATCTTCGAGAAGTCCTTTACTTGACAGTGTTATCAAGAACTACCGATTGGAAATGAACAGGAACGAAACTGACTGCAGAATTGCAAAGAGTGCATGCGTTCTTGTGGAGAGTTGGCATTCGTGATTTGTTCTGTTGTAGACATTTAATCGCACAGAGAAAGCTCTTTCCTTCTGATAGCTTTAGAAGTTGTGTGATGCTGAAGGTTTGAAAGGTCTCAGAACAGAAACTTCCCTCTTTGATCTCTCAAACCACTGCTAGCTAGTTTTGTAAATCCTCGTTTCTTTCGTTTTCTTTCCTTAATATTAATCTTATTTGAAGCTACATTTATGCTTGGCTCTGTTTCCAAATTCATGTTCTACACCTTGAAATATTTCGATTTCCAGATTCTTGTGCTTTGATAGATACCCACATTTTTTCAAGCAATGTATTGGTCAGAAATTGCTATGATATCAGTGATCCTTTTCTTCATTCAAGTTTTTATGATTTGAGAGTTTGCTTTGATCTTTTGACGATCGCATACCAAGTGATTGTGATGAGTTCGCGGTCATATACTGTGTTTATTACATGTATACTTCGTATTATTTTCACATCGAATTGTTGTCATACTACACAGTGGATATAGCTACACATTTAATTACATTTGTACAAATATTTAAATTTGACAAACACTGGGTAACCAGAGATGATACTATCAACCGTGTCATTGCATCGTTGTATATTCTGTAACAACTTTTCTTCAAATTCCTGTCCTGTACCTAAATCAGAAACTCCATTATTATTATTATTATTATCATTATTATTATTATTATAATTATTATTATTATTATTGTTGTTGTTGTTGTTGTTGTTGTTGTTGTTATTGTTGTGGTTGTTGTTGTTGTTATTGTTATTATTATTATTATTATTATCAACATCATCATCGTCGTCGTCGCCATTGTCGTCGTCGTCGTCGTCGCCATCATCATCATCATCATCATCATCATCATCATCATCATCATCATCACCATCATCATCATCATCATCACGAATCATTAAGAATGAAAAGCTCAGATAATCTGAAATCTTACCGACAACAACAAATTATTCCTTCCTCAAGCGTCGATAAATTAAACTTCCTAATAAGTATTGGATCCGATTTAACCCTAACCCTAACCCACTCGCACTCAGCAAGTGACATAGCAGCAAACAGAAGCAGCCTCAGACCTAACTGGAACACAAAATACAGGCTTTCAAGGAGGAAAAGTGCCGTATTATTGAGATGAGATAACCTATAGAGGATAAGGCCAGGAGAAGCACTAAAACAACCTATAGGGATGGTGAACTCGCACTCATATCATGGCTAATAATATATATATATGTATATATAATTTTCCAAAGGATGTTGTAACCGTTACCAATATAGCATAAGACTTTACCCTAGGGGATCATTGACTAGATTCCCTAAGGGTCGTTCTCACAGTTTATATTTATATTTCAAGGTTTTAAATTTTTATATTTAAAAGAGATAGAGACTTCGAACTCGACAGATCCATATTCCATTTATTTACCATTCTATGTCAACATTTCTGTGCCCAAAACTATCCAGTGACTGATCCATTGGATGTCTGACGTTTGAGGAGACCCAATAATAATATAAAATGGAATAATAGACATGAGGACCCTCTAGGGACAACAAAAATAATCTACATATAGGGGATAATTGATAGTAATTTAAAATAAATAAATATACTAAAAAAGAAATTAATAACCAAGTTAATAACTAAATTAATAAATAAATAAATAAATAAATAAAATTAAATTAAATAAATTAATCTAGTAGACATTCACAGGAGAGCAGTAACAATAGAAAAAATTAAGGAGTTACCTCCCCTATATATACATTTCTAACATGAAGAAAACATGGCGGATTTTGAAGCTAACGAACTTTTAATAATTTAATAATTTATTATGATCGTTATTTGTGTGTTTTTTCGTAATTTGTTCTGATGTAAACCATTCCTGAGGAAGTGCCAAACGTCAGACATCCAATGGATCAGTCGCTGGATAGTTTTGGGCACAGAAATGTTGACATAGGATGGTAAATAAATGGAATATGGATCTGTCGAGTTCGAAGTCTCTATCTCTTTTAAATATAAAAGTTTAAAACCTTCAAATATATATATATATATATATGTGTGTGTGTGTGTGTGTGTATGTGTGTGTGTGTGTGTA
>NC_068996.1:1675661-1677405 GCF_001194135.2 Octopus bimaculoides | reverse complement strand
ATATATATATATATATACATATATACATATAGTCGACTTGCACCCACAAACAAATAATTGCTTAATGGTAAAGGATGTCCCTTTGATAGAGAAGACTAAATTTCTGTAGGTACAGAGGTTGCAGAAGCAAAGTTGTTCAGGCCGAGGGATGATAGTATTGCTCCAAACGCTTCAAGAAGAACTGAATCTATCATGGAGCTGATCGATATCCATGTGGTACAAAATAATACGTGATTCTTGAGGGCAGAAATTCAAGATGCCAAAGTCAGATAGTGATACAAACCATCTGAAGGCTATCTGTCTATATAAAGGAGGAGCGTAGAGAGATCTTCACTTTTGCCGACGCCATCATCACGACAGCATCGGCACCAACGGCAGCGTGAAACCACAACTGCAATAATGGCAGCAACTGCAAAACTTAAGAGTAGTAACAGAAGTAATAGCAGCAATAGTAGCTACATGCATGGCGAACAGTATCAACAACACCAGAAACAAAGACACCTATAGTGGAAACAATAGAACCATAATCAACAGCAGTGTTGATTAATATCCATCGCATCAACAGCAAAAACATATAACAAGAAAACAAAATGTCAATGAATCATAAGACATTCCTTCTCCGCTTGGGTCACTCAAACATGTATGACAAAGTGACATTTCCAACAACGACACACCATTGACATCAACAAGAGCACTATCAACATAATAATCACCGACATCACAATCAATATAAAGACAACCATCCTCATAAGCATTAAAGACACACATTGTACACCCAAGTCAAGAACCATCGCTACTTTACATTTTAAATTATACTGTCTTAATTACAAACAGCATAGCGTTAGCGAAGCACATACAATAACGCACAGACACTATTTGAATAATTTCAACACACAAACAAATGGCATATCATTAAACATAAACATCATTCAAATATTGCAACGCAACAACTCAAAGGAGTAGGAGACGTTAAGGAAAATATGCAAAAACGATATTACGAAGAATTGCTTGTGAAAATACCCACAACCGTTCGGGAGAACGAAGCCCCTATTTCTCCATAAAGATAAGATAAGTAATATTTTCTCACTATCCTCTTAATGTCCACCATGGTCGTTGTCAGAATAGGAAATGAAAACGCATATAACTGGGATCACATTAGAAGGAGAGCAACAGGAATACGGTTACGAGATTGGTGGCGTGACTCAAATGCGCCAATTTTCTTCGTTCCTGGCTGATAGGCCTAACAAATGGACAACCTATTACATAGAATCCATTATACGTTTTCTTTTGATTAGCATACCTGAGTTCAGGCCACCTTGAATGTATGCATAAACTGAATTTTTGTATCATTTTCTGAGATGAATGACACACAGCACAATTAACTTCCAGTGCAGTAGCTCAATGGGAAAGCCATTTATTTATTGAATATTTACTTACTTAAATATTAATAATTTAGCCTAAATTCTTTGACGCTATGTATAGCCTGTCAACGTGAAATAAGAAAACAAATGAGTTGAATACGCAAACAACGAGAGAAATAAATGGAAAACGGGAAAAGTATGTTGTTCAATGCTCGAAATGAGGAATAGATGGACAGCCGACAACTGATGAAGGGTCGTTCTTTATGTTACTTGTCCTGTTTTCCATTTGTTTCATTCGTTGTTTGTGTATTCAACTCATTTGTATCCCATGGTGTTTAGGGTTTGTGACGTCCTGTACCCATACATGCATACATACATACATA
>NC_068996.1:1674810-1675302 GCF_001194135.2 Octopus bimaculoides | reverse complement strand
TATATATACATATATAAATATATGTATATATATGTATATAATTTAAATAAAAAAAAAACATGTTCTGTAATCGGCAAGATTCGATGGAGAAAATTATTTTCTGCAGAGTCACTTCCGGCTTCGGCGCGCCAAAACGGAACCATTTGAAATATACCCCCAACTATAATTGATAGAAATGTATGCATGTTCTCTCTCGGGAGGAAGACTCGTGTATAGTCAGTCCTGCGAATTATTTTTTCCATGACAGTCACACTGAGGATTTACAGACATTTACGTAATGTAAATGGTAACGATGAAATCTAGGTATATGACTAATCACTATATTTTGTATCTTTTCATTTATCTTGCTCGCCTTACGTTCTGGCGTTTGCCGAATTTTTGTGAGAACAACTTTTCTTAGTGGTAAGACCGTATGGAGTGTACCTTTAGCATATTAGGAATCCACCTAGTGGCCATTCCTCTTATATATAAATAAATAAATAAATATATATA
>NC_068996.1:1671310-1672097 GCF_001194135.2 Octopus bimaculoides | reverse complement strand
ATGAGCATTATTTGTAATTCAACGGTACAACAGTGTAAGACTACCCTTTCAGATATACTTACATTGTGATTTCTGCAATGTGGTGCATAAATTGTCAAGTAAATGAGACGCATCTTTGCCTCCACTGATTCACTTGCAATGTGTTGAGTAAAATTATTTCGTTGCAGATCTCCTTTGAGTCTTTTTATTATCAATGCGACACACACAGTCCCCAGTTGGTAACATTGATTTCAAGGCCTTTCCAGATGAGAGACTGGCATTCCACTTAATGTCTATGTTCCATGCTGGCATGGATTGAAGAGTTATTAATGTAGAAATATGGTATCGTAGCTACTAACAGTTGAGGGTTGCGTAGTCTAGACGGCATTTTTAGATTTCATTATTCTCTTTAACCCGGGCAAAGCCGGGTATTTCTGCTAGTATATATGTTTAATCTTTTATTCTTAATGATTTTTTTCTTTCCTAATTGTTTCATTCATAACTTTTCAATTCATAGTTTTTTCATTCATATTTTCATTATTACGTTTGTAGAAATAAATAATCTTGTATTTTTCTATTATTCAATTGATTTTTAATTATAATTAAATAAACGTCTTTAGTTTTAAATAGTATAGCTTTAACTATTACACCGGTTAAATATGTACTAATTTTATCTTCATTATTATTTAAAACTTAAACTTCGTTCAAATTGTATTTAAAACAATGATAATTTAAAACAATGATAATTTAAAACAATGATAATTTAAAACAATGATAATTTAAAACAATGATAATTTAAAACAATGAT
>NC_068996.1:1666205-1669817 GCF_001194135.2 Octopus bimaculoides | reverse complement strand
ATATATATATATATATATATATATATATATACACATATACATACATGGTAAGAAGCTTGCTTCCCAACCACATCTTCCCGAGTTATATACTTATATGTGCATACAAATACATGCACACATACCAACATAGATGTATACATACATACCAGGGTCAGCTGAAACATTCATTGCCTGACCAAGACACTCTCGTGGAATGTGATAAAATGAGGTCTAATTTTCAGTATAATTCTCCTTCCAGTATAATTATTCGTCGTTATAGAAGCGCTTTGATCCTATTGGTGCTTTTATTCTCTTGATCCCCAAATCATCCATACCAGATATGATTCCAGTATCGCATCACTGCGATACTGGTTCCAAGCCAAGCGGTTTTTCATGTTGAAGAACAGATGAAGCAAGATGGGACCAAACCAGGAGAGTAGAGAGTGTGATCAACCAGTTCAAATCTAGTCATGCACAGCAGCCATTGCAAACAAGGACTTTTGTACTAGAACACTGTCCTAATGAAACAAGATCCCTTTCACTGGTTTTTCTGGACGTTTGGTGTTGAGAGCCTTTCGCAGCTACCTCAGTATGTAGTCATAGTACTCTCCATGGTGTGACCCTTTCAAAGATAGTCAATAAACATATGCTTTTTCCTCTAAAAAAAAAAAAATGAGGCCATCAACTTTCCTGTAGATGAAACGATTTTGGCATTCCTTGGAGCAGATAAAGTATGGTGTTTCCAGTCTATGCATTGTCTCTTTGTATCTGACTCAAAGTGATGAAACCAACATTTATCTTCCGTTATGAAACATGCAAGGAAACCACCTGGATCTGCCTCGATGCACTTTTGATCCGGCGTCAGAAGACGTGACACCATCCGAGTAAAAACCTTTGTCATGCGAAGTTTATAGTGCAGAATATTCTCAACTCTCTCACAGGATATGCTAATAGTATTGGCTTTTTGATTTATAATCAATTGCCTCTCATCCATCATCATGTAGTGAACAAGATGTCTGCTTCGGTGATGGAAGTTGTAGGATGTTCAGACCTTGGGTTATCTTCAAGTTTCTCTGTTCCCCTATTAAATTCAACGGCTCACTTTTGCACTGTTGATAAAGCTGGAGCCTCATCGCCAGATATAGCAACGATATCAGCTTGAATGTCATTGCATACAAGATTTTGCAGCTTTAGCATCACTCTTTCACAGTCAGTCTGTGAACTTTACAACTCATCCTCCTGTGTATGCGGATATATTTCACATGTTTTCTTTAAGTTTTCGTATACACACTATTGCTATAGCCTTCTGTTTGGTGTCTTCGTGTCATGGATAGCAATGCTCCACCAGTTCAAAGTCTCCCGAGGTCGGTTTTGGCTTTCGATATTCCAGGGGTCATAAAAAAAGTACCAGTTACGTAATGGGGCCGATATACACGTTCATCCTTTTTCTCTAAACGTTTTGAACTCTTTATTGTTTAATTATAAATTTTCTCAAGTGCGTCGCCAAAATGCTGAGTGGCATTTCTTCTTTGTTTTTATGCTCTGTATGCAAATTCCAACGGGGTCCACTTTGTTTTTCAGCCTTTCATGATCGGTAAAATAACAATTAGTTGAATACTTGAATCGATGTAATAAACTTACCTCAACCTGTAAACTTGCTGGCCGTGTGCCTAAATTTGACACCATATTATTATTTCGAACAAGCGTATTGCAATTTGTCTGAAGCTTATTATCAATGTAATCAACTTCTAACATTTAAATAAATTTTAACTCCATCCGGATTTGATCTGTGAATATAAAGAAACATAAGGAAAAACTAGTAAACTATTGTTAGTTCTTGGATCGTTGAACCAGTCCTGATGCTTCTGTCCTCAACCCATTCACGGTAACAATAACATTAAGCATTATAATATAATCTATTGCTAAACAAAACAATTGTTTTGACAACACTGGCTCCAAAAGTTTTCAGTTTCTATATGAGGTAATATCAATATTTCGTTACCAATATGACACTCGGTCATTCTTTGTTTGTTTGTTTGTTTGTTTGTTTGTTTCTTTCCTTTTTTCTTTCTTTCTTTCTTTCTTTCTTTCCTTCTTTCTTTCTTTCTTTCTTTCTTTCTTTCTTTCTTTCTTTCTTTCTTTTTCTACATCGTTATCGACACAAAATTCATTTTACCTGATCTTAATCTCTTCTATTTCTCCACTTTTCATTTAATTTCTCTGTTGCAACTACTGAAATAACACACGCACACGAACACAGACACAGACAGACAGACAGACAGACAGACAGACAGACAGACAGACACACACACGCACACAAACAAAAACGCACACACACACACATGCACACAAACAAAAACACACACACACACTCACACAGATACACACGCGCACAAACACGGATACACTTGCACGTAAACATACATCCTGTGCCACACGTGTAGGCACGTGCACACAGGCGCAACATACTAGTTATGTCCCATCTCGTCCCGTTCTCGTCCCGTCCGATCCCTCACTTTTTATTGTGTCCACCCCACACACACACACTATAACCACCACTCAATCCCTGCCAAGAATGATGAACCCTGCCTGCAGCAAACATACACACACACACACACACACACACACATATTTATATATACATATATACATACATATATATACATATAGATATACATGTATATATATGTATATATGCATGTATATCTATATGTATTTATATCCATGTATATATATATATATATATATATATATATATATATGTGAGTGTGTGTGTTTGTATGCGTATATATATATATATATATATATATACATATATGTCCTGCTCTTGTTATTGTTCTTATGATTTTCTTTGTTATTGTTTTTTCAGGATGTTTCTACTGCTTTGATTAGCAGAGCCACGTGTCATACTGACAGGTCCCTGCGTCAACCACCGCCGTTTTTGGTTTCCTTTACTGTTTTTTTTTCTTTCTTTCTTTTCCTTTCTCATTCTTCTTCGTCTCCCTTCTTTCATTTATTTTTGATTTTCTTTTACAATCTTTCCCTGCCGCGTTATTTTTATTGATATTTTTTGTCCTGTATCTTATATATATTTATTTTCTTATTTTTTAGCTTTCAGCTTATTTTTCTTTTTCTTTGGTTGGTGTTTTTATTTTCTCAACCGGAAGAGTTTCGATAAATGATTATCAACCTTCGTTCCTCGCTCTTTCCGCTTCCCTCTTTCACCTTCTCATTTCCTTCAGCATCATCTTAGTTTCTTTTCTTCTTCCACCTTCCCTTCTCTTTCTTCTCTCTTCATTCATGTCTCTATAAATGGCATAACACTTCGCCCCGTCACTCTCCCTTCCTTACTTTCACATCGATTGCTTTTACTCTCCGCTTCCTCCTCTCATTTTATCATCATTTAGCCTTTCTTCTCCTTGCGCCCAGCCTTCTTTTTTTTCTCCATTATTTCTCCCTTCCGGATACTCACACTTGATTTTCTGAGACTTCCTTCCGTCCGTCTGTTGTTGTTGTTGTTGTTGTTGTTGTTGTTGTTGTTGTTGTTGTTGTTGTTGTTGTTGTTGTTGCTCTTCTTCTTCTTCTTCTTCTTCTTCTTCTTCTTCTTCTTATTATTATTATTATTATTATTAT
>NC_068996.1:1662872-1665767 GCF_001194135.2 Octopus bimaculoides | reverse complement strand
AATTAGAAAGCATTTTTTTTCTTCATGATCTTTGACAACTATATCTGGTCTATTGGCCTTAATTTCTCTATCTGTGTGTATTGGCATATCCCAGAGTATGGTTGCTTTCTCGTTTTCTGTGACCTTTTCTGGCGTGTGTTTATACCATCTTTTTTCTGTTGTTATTACATAGTGTTGGCATAGCTTCCAGTGTATATAGGTCCCAGCTCTGTCGTGTCTGTGAATATATTCCTTCTTAGCCAGGACTGGGCAGCCAGAGATAATATGATTTATTGTTTCTTGTCGATCTCCATATATTCTACAGTTACTAGTTATGTTTCTTTTCATTATGTGGTTTTGGTAATTTCTGGTGGGGAGGCTCTGGTCTTGTGCAGCAATTAAACATCCTTCAGTCTCTGCTTTGAGTCCTGAGCTTCTCAGCCATTGCTGGGATTTATTATTATTATTATTATTATTATTATTATTATTATTATTATTATTATTATTATTATTATTATTATTATTATTATTATTGTTTAGACGGCAGAATCGTTAGCACGCTGGGCAAGAGGTTTTGCAACTATTTCGTCCATCTGCATGTTCTGAGTTCAAATTTAGCTGAGGACGACTATGCTTTCATCCTTTCGGAGTACGTAAAATAAATACCAGTTGAATATTAGGGTCGATGTAATCGACTACTCCCTTCCCCCCAAATTTAAAGTCTTGCGCCAAAATTTGAAATCATTATGATTATTATTATGATTATCGTTGTTGTTGTTGTAGTTATCATGGTTGTTCTTTTTCTGTTCTTGTTTAAATTTATTATCAAAAGACAACGGCAGAAGGAACCAGTTTCTCTAACTCAAATATACACTTTCTATCCGAGTTTGTATGTACGTACGAATATATCTGGATAAATGTATGTATGTGCATATATATATATATATATATATATATATATATGCACATACATACATTTTTATATATGTATGTATATATGTGTGTATACATTTACATTTTATATATATATATATATATATATTTCTAACCATATATAATCATAAAAGCACAACCACATATACACGCCTGCCTGCTCGTGCATGTTACTGTTTGTGTTCGTGTGTGTGTGTGTGTGTGTGTGTGTGTGTGTGTGTGTGTGTGTGTGTGTGTGTGTGTGTGTGTGTGTGTGTGTGTGTGTGTGTGTGTGTGTGTGTGAATGTGTTTGTGCACGCGCACCCAAATTATATTCCGGTAACTAAATTCTCTTTTTCTTGCCTTATTGCTATTCAATTTTCTCTCACTATCGCATCTAAATCATCTTCTCTGCTATCTTGCCCATAACACTTTGACCCGGCTTTCGTCAACACCATTTTCTCCTAGAATTTATAGTTTTATTATGAAAGACGAAATCAATGTACATACCTTCCTTTCCCTCTCTATTTCCTGCTTTCTCTCTTTTCCCCTACAATTCTAATGAAATCTTTTATTGTTCCTGCGTTTCCTTTTATTCTCTTCTTCTGCAAATACTGTCCCATTACGTATCTCTGTCTGTCACTCTGCCTGTCTGTCTTTCTGTCCTTCTGTCTGTCTGCCTCCTGAATCTCTCTCTTTCTCTCTTTCTTTCTCTTAATGTTTATATATATTCTATTATTCTTTTACTTGTTTCAGCTATCTGACTGCAGCCATGCTGGAGCAAATCGACCCCAGGATTTATTGTTACTTATTCTATCGGACTCTTTTGCCGAACCGCTATTAACGGGGACGTAAACACACCAACATCGGTTGTCAAGAAATGTTGGGACACCGTCTACCAAATCCACTCACAAGGCTTTGGTCGACCCGAGGCTATAGTAGAAGACACTTGCCCAAGGTGCCAAGCACTGAGACTCGACCCGGTACCATGTGGTTGGTAAGCAAGCTACTTATCACACAGCCACTTCCGCATATATATATATATATATATATATAGAGAGAGAGAGAGAGAGAAAGTGAGATAGATATATATATAGCTTAGCCGTAGGAGTGGCTGTGTGGTAAGTAGCGTGCTTACCAACCACATGGTTCCGGGTTCAGTCCCACTGAGTGGCACCTTGGGCAAGTGTCTTCTACTATAGCCTCGGGCCGACCAAAGCCTTGTGAGTGGATTTGGTAGACGGAAACTGAAAGAAGCCCGTCGTATATATGTATATATATATATATGTATGTGTGTATGTGTTTGTGTGTCTGTGTTTGTCCCCCCCCCAACATCGCTTGACAACCGATGGTGGTGTGTTTACGTCCCCGTAACATAGCGGTTCGGCAAAGCAGATCGATAGAATAAGTACTAGGCTTCCAAAGAATAAGTCCTGGGTTCGATTTGCTCGACTAAAGGCGGTGCTCCAGCATGGCCACAGTCAAAAGACTGAAACGAGTAAAAGAGTAAAAGAGTAAAAGAGCTTATTACTTGTTTCAGTCATTCGACTGCAGCCATTTTTGTCGAACGAATCGACCTCAGTACTTTTTCTCTATCAGCTTGGTACTTACTCTATCGGTCGCCTTTGCCACTGGTTTACGAATATTTAAACAAACCAACAACGGTTGTCAAGAGGTGGTGATGGGGTGGGGACAAACAGATACGAAGACGCATAAATTAGTTTCTGTTTAGTGATAAGTCTTCGGTAGACCCGAAGCTATAAATAGAAGTCGACGCCCAAGATGTCACGCAGTGAGACAGAACACAAGACCATATGATTGGGAAGCAAACCTCTTACTATGCAGCTACGCCTGCACCTATGTATACATACATACATACATACATACATACATACATACACACATACATACATACATACATGCATACATACATACATGCATACATACACCCATCCATCCATCCATCCATCCATCCATACATACATACATACATATATATATATA
>NC_068996.1:1654849-1662538 GCF_001194135.2 Octopus bimaculoides | reverse complement strand
ATCCATCTATGTTTCTCCGTGTCTGCTGAGAATGGGCAGTGGTGGCACCGCGGTGCTTCTTCGGAAGAGTTTAGACCTCAAAGTAAGAGCAATTCTCCTAGACCCGGAGGGTAGGCTGGTCGTCTTGGATGAATATGGCAGCAATGGGTGTGCTTTCCGAATGATAACAGTTTATGCACCGTCCTTAATAGGCCGGCCAGATTTCTTTCGATGTCTATAGGTTTTCCTGGGAACGTCTCTACCTTTACTTTTAGTGGAGGATTGGAACGCTATCCTGGACAGGAATCTAAACTACGTGTGCAGAGATAGTAATAGGATGAGATGCAAAAGCCTCAAAGACATGCTCAGATGTTTCTGAATGTCTGACAGTTACCGACAGAACCATCCGAATGTGCCAATGTGGACATGGAGCAACCGCATGGGTCGTCCAGATCGTATTTAGATAGCGTCTTTTGTAGGACAGTGGATAAGGATAGTGTAGGTTGTCCACGATTCCACATAGTCAGTTACACAGACCACAAATTTGTGACTTGTATATTTGACTTAGATAAGACACATACGCAGGGTCCCGGTTACTGGAAGCTAAACGCGTCATTCAAGGCACGCCAGGTTTAGAGGGACCGGATTAGCACATTAGTTAAGAGAGCATTGACGGGTACCATCATGGTGGTATGCTCTAAAGAAAGTAGTAAAAGCAGACTCGGTTAGTATTAGACCGAAATAGAATAGACGGAGACCTAGTTAAGAAATTAGAAGAGGCACTTCGAACTGGCATCGCGTCCAACGGAGTGGCAGCGAGGTTGGCCGTCGACCAACACTTCAACGCCAAACACGAAGGATGCATTGTCAGAGCTAGGATGCGTGCTCTGAGGAACAAAGGAGTTGGAGCGACCCGAGAGGCTCGTGTGGCGGAGGCGCAACGAGGCAACTTGCAGAGATCCCTGGCTTGGCAGTTCTATCGGGAAGTACTACCTGTTCGGGATAAGCTCCACTGGCATGGCTCGGGAAACACGGGGCCGACCTGCCCGAGATGCGGACAGAACGACGAAACCGTTCTGCATACACTCGTACAGTGTCCAACCGTTTCCGATCAGTGGGCTTATGTCGAACGACTGCTATCGCGTGTAGGTCGAGTCAGTTTATCAACCGAGTCTATCGTGAATATTGTCGCGCCTCCCTGAAACGGGAGGGAAGAGCCATTTTCACCGTACTTGTGGGTATGGCGAAAGAATGTGTATGGTGGACGTGTCTGAAAGGTTTAGAGAGAAACACTTTCCTCTCTGGTGAATCTTTCATCAACTTCTTCAAGTATCACTTGACGAGAAATGTAAGAGTAGAGAGGAAAGTGTTGTCTACTGAATGCTTCAAGAAAATATGGGTGAATGTAGCAAGGATGGCACGTGTGAATGACGGAGCCCCCTTGAGTATAACTCTATGAACCAGAAAAAAAGTTAAAAAGAGAGTCACTTACTGTAATGTGTTTTTCTGCATGATATTACTGGCCAAGGTTACCGTGGTCTTTTCCGTAGGCTTTGCTTCCCACGGATAAACCTAATCTGTTTTCCCCTTTACACTTTACATCATGACATTTCTGTGATACACGACTCCTATTGATGGTTTCTTTTTATGATCTCTTTTGATCGAAAATCTACCCTCCGCTTTTTTGTTCTTCCTTTCTTCACCTCCCCAAAAAGAAAAGCTCTACTTTGTAAATTGTCCCCTCTGTGTTCAGCCCTGTGTGACTAATAAAGAAACATATCTATCTATCTATCTATCTATCTATCTATCTATCTATCTATCTATCTATCTATCTATCTTTGTAACATATCGCTTTGTCAATCGTATTTTCCTCTTTAGCTTTTACAAAGTTTTCATTATCGAGTTAAAATCTTCGACTCAAAACTTCAGTACGCAAAACTTAGGTGAAGTTTGAATGCTCACCTATGTTTGTCAGTACATGTTTTCGAACTATTTACTTTTGGTTAAATAATGTTCTGTAAGGACAGATTCCAGTCGACAATAGTGTTAAATAATACCATATACTTTGGTCTTAGTATACTTTGTAGTGGTGATTTCTGACTGTTTTAAGGGTTTTGATCAAGACTCGCTTGTCTATTTTTGCACAACGCATAAAGTGTTTAATCAGAATTATTTTAAAGGTAAATCAAAGACATTCTTCACTACTGTTTGCCAGCTCTGCTCATTAGGAATATCTGAAATTGAACATAACGGAATAGTGGTTCATAATAAGTAATAAAAGATTGCTGCTTGCAAGAATTCGAATTGCCCATAAAATAATGAAATATAATGTCCTAAACAGCAATATGTCTGAGCTTTGCATAGTCTGAGAGTCTAGAGGTTATCTTGCTTTCGAAGACTTTGGTCCTGTTACTCATTCAAAACCTGTGACTGTAATCCATTAAAAGTCACAAATTGAACGAATAAGAGTGCTCTACTCTCTGTACAAAAGTGCTTTCATCTATTTCTGGGTCGAACATCTCTTTTGTAGGATGTACAAGAGCAGATCTACAACGTTGATGATTTAGTGCAACATTTGGACGACAAAGTTAAAACAAAAACAAGGGCAGGTAGTCATCTGAAAGCTTATGTTAACAATATTATTATATATAATATGGACATGTAACTATTATAAGACATTGGTTAAACACGAAATCATATGTTAACGGCCATATATATATATATATATATATATATATATATCAACAACATCGACAAGACGAATAGAGTAAACTTGCCCTGGAGAGTGGAAAGTCTAACGTTTCGAACTTGAATCTTTCTTCGGATACTGTTAACTAGAGAGAAATTAATGAAAATGCAGCAGCGTTTTATGCTGTAATTTAGGAAAGCAGATTGCAGCTAATTAGGCATGGAGGACTACGGGAGCTTCACATATGGAGGAGAAAGAAACATGATGAAAGAGGCAGACGGAAAGAGAAATGAAATGAGGTGGAGAAGCGGGTAATGTCGACAGTAAGGTGAAGGAGATAAGAAGCTAAGTGGGGGGCTAAATGTTAAGGTAGAGTTTAATGAAGTCAATAAATGTATATGTGTTGAAAGAGAAACAATCATTACAAGCTATCTTTAACATGGAGACACTGTGTTGTCAACAACATATTACAACTTCACTAACTTCTTCGATATATGACGAAACCTCGATTTCATTCAATTTTTTACACACTTTGCAATCAATTATATAGATGATTCATACATGTTTCTCGGACGCGTCAACCCTACGAATACGCGCACACATTTCTTCACACACTTTACAATCACGGCTCAACTGAAATTTTGAAAGTATTCTTCAACATTTTTCTACATTTGGAATTAGGAAAGGAATGTAAAAATAACTTCCTTTGGCATACACATGCGCGCGCACACACACACACAAACACACAGACACTGACACACACTCACGGAGACATGTACACACACACACACACTCTTGGTATAAGTTATGTATGTATTAAGTTATTTCTTGCTGTGAGCGCGAGTAAAATTACTGCTCAAATCCAATGGAAATGACCTTCTTCTATTCAATCACTCCTTTTTGTGATGAGGGTATTTCAAAACCTGATCTTCCATATAAACTTATAAGGAAGTTATCCCACAAATCCTGTCCTTTACCTGTTGTTTCTAGCATGTTTGAGATGACATTTGCGTACCTCCCACCACTTATTTTTGCCCTAAATTTATTCATATTCCTTTTTTCTCCATACAGGAGATTTGGATTTGCCCCCACCCCCACCCCAAAAAAATCACGTACTCAATATTTTAATTTTCTTCCACACAACCACAATTTCTTCATTTTTACTTTTTTCCACATCTTTTTCTCGGTAGTCTACGGAGAAACAAACAGGCAATACGAATCTTAAACAATTTTTTCCTTTTTTATTAAAGAAACACTAACATCTCCTTCCCCAATATCCAGCCATAAACTCGCCCCTTTCAAAAAGCTTCTCTGTGTGTGTGCGTATATTCCTTGAGTATTCGAAAACTGAGTTGCCCAATTTAAATTATGAGAGATCAAATGATTCAGTACTCTTTTGACTACCAAATAATGCATGTTTTTTTTACATAACAACTATTTTTTCTGATAAAACAACCTCGGAAACGAGGTTGGGTCGTACAATTTTGAGGTCATTTTCAGGCAATATTTCAATTCAATTTTAATGTTTTGCTTTCGGCCGATGTTTCAGGCATGCGTAAAATTCTACTGAAATACCACACATAAAAATATTGGCACTATCTATCTCTTTCAGTTTCTGATTCTAATGTATGGAGACACTACTATGTTGTCAACAACATGTTGCAGTTTCACTAACTTCATGGATATATAACTAAACCGGCATTTGATTTCATTTCTTACAAACTTTGCTATCAGTTACATAGATAATTCGAAACATAGTCTTAAAAATAATTCGTTTCTTAGGCTTTCACTGTTCATCAGCCATGAAGCCATACATCGCTCCATTACTATTGCCAACCACTGCATACGAGCATAACCCATTTGTTTTCAAGAAGCACACCGTCCGTAGACATTTATGGCAAACTGCCCAAATTACTAACACTATATCTTTATATATGTACATATACATACAGCCCAAAAAGTCCCTTCTTTATTCTGTTGACCTCAACATTGATATAAGATTATACCAAATATACTTGCAGAAAACAATAATACAAAGGTCACACGAGAGCCAGTGACCGCGAGTTTCAATGATAATCTCTACGGGTGTTAAGCCTTTATGCTTGCTAATTTTGTTGAGGTTTAGCTTACGCCTACGGCAACTAGCAATAGCATGAAACAATTCCCAGTTACTACAGAAGGACGCCAATAAGTGTCACCTCATCGATTAGATGCTTAAGATTTTGGCAACAGTGTTCACAAAATGTGAGGTACTTGTCGGAAATGCATGTACTTTGTGATTCCTAGAAGAGCTAACGATCACAATCTCTATCTGACGTGGATACATTGAAGAAATGGTAGGTAACACAAATCAACTTCATGTAGGCTTATACAAACAGAATGAGTCGGAAGTTTCAATAAAATAATCCGAAGTTATCTACGAATCGCGTTCAGCACAATAGATTTTATCCTATATTCTGAGACAGCTTTGATGCTATATCAGCGATATTTGTTGGGAATAATAAACTGCTACAATCCGAATCGTCTAGAATCTCACTTTCATTTAATCAAGGGTGTCTTGTCTCTTCACTTCTGTACTTTGTTGTCTTGAGGAACCTAAAGATGTTTCGAGGCATCCTGCCTGGATATGGATGCAAGAGAGCAGGTCTAAATGTTCGGACGACTTAACTGTGAGAATTTATGGAATTTGAAGTTGTTGGTTACATGCAGAATGAATTCCAATGGTTCTTTGAGACTTGGATCAGCGGAGTCGATGGCAACTAGAGGATTGTGTGTTGCGGATAAGCGCACGTCATTGGAATTTGATTTGGGTGACATCTTCATAATTATAAGAATTTAGACAAGGTTATGAAAATGTTGGCCGCTTTAACCAGGAAAGGAACTCATCTGGAAAGTTAGACTAGAGGTAATTGATGCCTGCATCACCACTGCTGTAATTTACCACCTGACATAATTGTCTGACTAATCTTTCCGTTTGCCCAGACTTGAACATAAGTTGTTTGATTTTTGAGTAAAAGAAACGCATTACAATAGTCAAATGTTTATCTACCAACATCCTTTGCGTCACTAAATCGATAAGGCGAGGCAAAATTACACAAACTTTTACTGAATTCGAGTAGTGAGAAAGTTGTATGAATATTGTGATCTTCACAATTAATCTCTTTGAGGAACTTACAGTTCCGCTTTAAGCGAATAACAGGACGGAACTCCAAACTTTCTAATTGTAATCCTATGCTCATAGACCTCCACCTATTGGGTAATGCGTTATAGTAGGACGGCAGCCGTTGCCCTCTATAAAAGTTTGTTACAAGATACGGGCTTATGTCTACAATAAGAAACATGAGCGAACACGATCAACGACCTTCTCGAGGAGACGCTACACGTCGAGTAGGATGACATGGGTTGATTATTCCGAAGTCAGGAACATCTACTTTGATGTACAACTTCTAGTTTGATAGTTTTTTTGAAAACATCATCACTTTGGGACCATTATACAGTTAACCATAGGTCTACCGTCAACCAGGTATTCTGCATGCACACATTTAATGTTCAAGAATTAATAACTTGCGACGTTTTTCGATTTTGCTAATCTTATATCGATCTCTGCAAGTTTCACTAATTGAGACACCTCAAGATCTTGCTTTCCAGTAAATATGTTGAATAATAGATGTGACTGGTATAGGCTGACTGAATGGTACAATTCGCAGTATCCGTTTTTGGAATTAAAAGCACAACTAGGGGAAATCACTTGCCTGAGACTGTTAATGTAATGCAAGATTCGTGGGGAATTCTGACTAACCAATGTGGTAGTTCTATTCCAATGCATTTCTTCGAGCTTTATATTTTGAACTTGTAGTGTTGTTTGCCATATTTTTGATTCGCTCTCTTGATTGAATAAAACCCTTTCCGTCTTGTAATTTGTCTTCTTATAGTTTCTTTAACTGTTGCCCTGTGGCAAATAAAGCATTATTAACAATGTTGTTGCTCAAATCGTTATCTACGTTGATGCTGACGTTGTTATTTTGAAACTATTGTGTTTTCCAGCCTCGTTTTTGCTAATGCTATTCTCTTCCCAATGAAACTTCGCGCAAAATAGTCTTCACGATTTCGCTCGTGTATTCATCGTTTCTTTTAGGCATCATTCTATCTCCCCAATTTTTTTTATACAAACCCTCCATCACATTTCAAATATATATATACATCTTCCTCTCTTGAAGTATATATCTCATCCCTCGTCTTCTTTCTCTTTTACTCCGTTCTCTCATAGTCTTCTTCTGATTGCAATCATTTATTCATATGCTTTATTTAATTCTTTTCCGGTTCTCGTGATTTTTCTTTCTTATTTTTGTATTTTTATTTCTGTTATTTCTCTATTAAATTCTCTGTTTGATATTTTCCCGTCTTTGTTGTAATTTCACCCATCGCTCACCGCTGCCTAATCAATTACTTGCTTATTTTATCTCACTTTCACCATTTCCGCATTCCTGTTTTTCATTTTCGATACTTAATCAACTTTCTTTTCGACTCTCTTTTACATATTCTGGTTCATGTATTTCCAATTCTCATTCAGTCTTTCTTTCTTACCTCCTGTCCTTATTCCGCTTAGTCTGTCGTTCTGGTTCTCTTCATACTCCCTCAGTAACTACATTTCTCTCTCATTATTCTTTCTTTACAATGATTCACTATCATAATAACTGTAAGCTTTATTACTATTTATTGATATTTACAAATTCAATTCATTCTGTTTACTATTTTACTTATGGCACGTATCTCTCTTAGTGTTGGCTTGTCAGTTATCCACTCACAGTAATTTGTCAGCGGCTACGCTGGAGCACCGCCTTTAGTCGAACAAATCGATTCCAGTACTTATTGCTAGTATTTATTGTATCGGTCTCTTTTGCCGAACCGCTATGTTACGGGAAGTAAACACTCCAGCATCGGTGTCAAGGAACGATGGACGCGCGCGCGCGCACACACTCTCACACACACACACACACACACACTCAAACACACACACACAC
>NC_068996.1:1653038-1653789 GCF_001194135.2 Octopus bimaculoides | reverse complement strand
TATACATACATATATATATGTACATATATATATATACCTGACATCTATCTATCTATCTATCTAGGTACCTATTTTTCCATCTTTAAATACACACAAATATATATACATACAAACACTCACTAATTGTAATCACGTGTACGGGTGTATAAATTAATATATGTATATGTGTGTGTATTGTGTGAATAAGTGTGTGTGTATGCATGCATTTTGTCACGCTCGCACACATTTTGTCATGGTCTCCCTCTTCCCTCTTATTCATTTTTAATTTTTCCTTCTTTCACACCGTAGCTTCCCATTTTAAAAACGTCAATTAACTTCTCTTTTCCTCTTCTATTCTCTCTTACACTTCAACTAAAACAATTTTTTACAAGACTTTTATTCCATAAACTATTTCTATTTCACACACATTTCGACTCCGCATCCATGAATCTTTCTCTTCGTCAATTTCACTCTTCTCTTTCTGCCCTTACGTTTATCAATCAATCTGTCTATTTAACAAGCATTTCTATTAATCTCCATACACCCATAACTGGCTATCAATGAATCATACAATCATTTTAATAAACACACGCATATATAAATACATGTATACGAACAAACATATACACATACACGCACTAACATATATTTATACATTTAATCATGTATATATATTAATGTATATGTATATACACACATATGTATATATCAATATATATATATATATATATACATATATATGTATACATATATATATATATATATATATATA
>NC_068996.1:1651734-1652274 GCF_001194135.2 Octopus bimaculoides | reverse complement strand
ATGTATATATTTATATCTGTATCTATGTCTAAGTATATATCTATCTATCTATCTATCTATCTATCTATCTGTCTGTCTATCTATCTATCTATTTATCTATCTATCTATCAGCCTGTTTGCCTCTCTCTCTCTTTCTTTCTCTCTCTCACTCTTGGTCTCTCTCTGTATATACATGAATGCGGGAGAAAGTAAGAGAGACATACATATACATACGGACATAAAAGATTGTTCTCAATTGCTCCTTTTTCTCTTTCGCTTTCTCTCATTCACACTCTCTCTCAGACTTCTCTTTCTCTCTGTAACTATATCTCTTCCTATCAACGTCTCTTTTTCCGGTCCTCTTTTTTGCATGTTAGTCTCTTTATTATCCTATTCGCCCAATGTGACTTCTCATACAATCAATCAAACATACATACGTACATGCATACATACATACATACATACATATGTGCATGCATACTCATATACACATATCCACACTTTCGCATACATAAATATGATGTACTTACATTTAAGTCCATATATATATATATATATATA
>NC_068996.1:1650216-1650997 GCF_001194135.2 Octopus bimaculoides | reverse complement strand
CCCCCCCCCCCTCCCGCTTCGCTTTAGAACTTCATCTTCTTAATCGCGTTCTTTTCTCTCCTTCCCTCTTGCTGAACTATTGCCAGAGAAACTTTTCTCTTCCTTGCCATTCTTTTATCCCCCAAAGACACGAGTCTGCTCCACCACTCCCATGATGGTTACGGCTAATGGGTTATTTATTAATTGATACAACTCTCGTTCATCTGTTATTGTAAATTCGATCACAATGCACTCGACTCCATTTAATTAATTTATTTCGCAAGTAAACGGATGGAAAGATTCTAAAAGCACATTAAAGCAATGTCAGGCGTCAGGGGTGCGCGCACGCATACACAGACTACAAATATTCACAATAACACACTCACAAAAAGAAATCCGCATGCAGCTACGCATGCATGCACACATACACATGCATACAATACATGTATGCATACACATATGGACAGGATTTCGCAGTCTTTATATATTTAAATATATATTTTCTGTTATATACCTTCGTGAATTGTGCGTTATTATGTGTGAGTGGATACATGCATGTTTGTGATTATGTGTGTGTGTGTGTGTGTATGTGTGTGTGTGTGTGTGTGTGTGTGCGTGTGTGTGCGTATGTATATATATAGAGGGATAGATGGCTAGAAAAATAGATACACACACAAACACACACACATACATATATGTGGGTGTAAAAGTAATCGCATGTATTTGTATGTACTCGGACATGTATATAGTCTGTAATATATCGTTATATAATACAGACAGCCACATAATATAGGTACGTGTG
>NC_068996.1:1648959-1650206 GCF_001194135.2 Octopus bimaculoides | reverse complement strand
CTACTGGAAGAATACCCAATTATTATTGCACTAGTGCTTTTTCATTGCATTACCAAGTGCAATAAATGGGTGCGAGTAAAAAGATATTTTACCATTAATTTTTATAGCAATAAGAACATGGAGGGGATTAATAGGTGGTATTCATCAACTTGCAGCCACAATACAATGTCTGCAAGCTGATGAATACCACCTATTCCCCTCCACTTTCTTATTGCTATATATATATATATATATATATATATATATATATATGCTAATCGATAGATAATATGCGTATATATTCCTATAATATATATACATATATAAGTGTGGGTGTGTGTGAGTGTGTGTGTGGGTGAGTGTGTGTGTGTGTAATTATATTTATGCAGGTCAACAAGTAGGAGCTTTATTAACATATAGGCACACGCATATATGTAGTTATGAAAATATTTTGGTGCATTTGATATTTTGGATACATCTGTGTACATTACAATATATACAGATGTGGATACCATTTTCATAAATACATTTATTTTCTTGTCTGAAGTAAGTCATATTAATATAATCAAATTTAGAGAAACTTGTTTGCCTGCATACATGTGTAAAGTATGTATTTATACATGTACGCATATATGCATGTATGAATAAACTTATGTGCTTTGTGTGTGTATATGTATACATATGCATATATGGGTACAGGACGTCACTAACGGTAAACGACATGAAATACGTAAAGAAATAAGTTCAATACGCAAACAGTAAGAGATACAAATGGAAAACAGGACAAGTAACATTTCGAGCATTGAACGACATAAGTAACAAAATAAAATTTTGGGTTTATGGAGGCTAAAAGTTGAGAGCAAAATCAGGACAGTGGAGACATTTGAGGAAACCGAACGAAAACAAATATGGAGTGTTGTTAGACCAAAACGAAGGTGAAATAGCGAACGCTGGAGAAATATTTTCTTTGAAAAGAGAAAATATAGAAGAGAGAAGATATGTATATATATTCGTTCATTCTTTTATTATTTTACTTGTTTCAATCGTTTGACTGCGGTCATGCTGGAGCACTGCTTTTAGTGGAACAAATCGACCCCAGGACTTATTCTTTGTAGTTTAGTATTCATTCTATCGGCTCTTTTTGCCGAACCGCTAATTTACGGGGACGTAAACATACCAACATCGGTTGTCAAGCGATGTTGGGGGGGGGGCGGGAAACACAGAAACACAAACATGCACACAAACGTACATATATATATATATATATA
>NC_068996.1:1646999-1648172 GCF_001194135.2 Octopus bimaculoides | reverse complement strand
TGTATAGTGCCGCTAAATTTCTTCGAGTTCTGCTGTCCGTTTGACACTGTGTGGTGACCACAACTGAGAGCAATAGTCTAGGCGGCTCAGGACAAATGTCTTCCATAGAGTTAACATGACTTTTTGATCCCTTGTACGGAATGTCCTCAGTATCCACCCCGCCAGCTGTCTGCACTTTGCTGTCAACTTGACAATGTGCATGTGAAATGATGCATCACTACACATGTTGATGCCCAGGTCTCTCACTGCTTGTGGTTTTGGGATTGCAGTACCTCCAGGTCCTGTGTATGCCAGTTGGGAGGTACATGTGGCCTTGTAGCGCAGTACTTGAAATTTGTCCGCATTGAACTGCATATTATTTTGCTCTGCCCACTCATATATTGCATTTAGGTCATTCTGTAGGCTTACAATATCATCAGGATTCTTTATTGCCTGAGATAGTTTTGTGTCATCAGCGTAGCTAGTGACAGTGGCTCTCCGAGTGACCGTGGGCATGTCCAGAAGGGCCACTATGAACAGTTGTGGCCCCAGGACAATTACTTGCGGAACACCGCTCAATATTTGCGTTTCCCTAGATAGTTCTCCATTGGCTGCAACTGTCTGACTTCTACCATTCAGGAAGTCATGCAGCCATTCTCCTAATTTACCAGTTATGCCAAGGTTTCGCAGCTTGTGACATATCAAGCCATGATCAACTTTGTCAAAGGCTTTTGCAAATTCGAGATATATCACATCAACGTTTGAATAGTCAAGTAGCTGCTTCAGGACCCAGTCATAATGCTGTAGGAAGTGCGTGAGGCAGCTTCTACCTTGACGGAAACCATGCTGGGTTTCATTCAGCAAGTCATTTTCTTCTAGGAACGCAATCAATCTTTTTCTGACAATTCGTTCCATGACTTTGCTAATATGTGAAGTCAGAGAGATGGGCCTGTAGTTCCCAGCCTCTGCTCTGCTTCCGCCTTTATGGATAGGACATATGGTGCCTTCCTTCAGCCTTTTGGGAAGTTTACCATTTGCAAGGAAACTCTGGAAGAGTATCCGGAGTGGTCCTGCTAATTCTTGTTTACACGACTTTAAGAGGACAGCCGGGAAACCATCGGGGCCAGTTGCCGAATTTGAGCTCATTTCATTTACGGCAGCTATTACATCTTCCTCTTCAATGTCAATGTAGGT
>NC_068996.1:1644762-1646338 GCF_001194135.2 Octopus bimaculoides | reverse complement strand
ATATATATATATATATATATATATATATATATATATATATGTGTGTGTGTGTGTGTGTGTGTGTGTGTGTGTGTGTGAGCGTGCATGTTTATGTGTGTGTGTATGAGTCTATATGTGTGACTGACTACTAGTATTGTGCAAACTGCCCAAAATGCAAACTACAATATGTAGCTGCAAAAAAATAACGTTTCGCAAACAGCTTTGCCTTATTACAGAAAATTTTATAGTCCACAAAATGCAGTTGTATAATGGCAATGAATACTTAATTTGAATAAACCATTCTTGAATGTAAAGGAAACGTGTTTTCACAAGTTTAAAGTAATAAGTTTTGAAAATAAAATGCGTTTAAAGTAAAAAGAAAATTATGTAAGTTGAGAGCTATTTAACTTAGAAAAAGAGAGAAAGAAGAAAGAGAATACAATTCTCTGTTATTCTTTTATATAAAAAGATGTATAAGGTCTACGGTTCGTAGCCGTCTGTATTATTCAAAGTATAACAGTTCGGGTAATAAACTAAATATATTGTTTAGTAAATAGATGTTTGGTAATTTAAAAAGGCGGAACTGTCATGCAATCTGGTGGAAAAAACATTAACATAACATAGGGTTATGTTTCCCAGCAGCATAAGAAACTGATAGATTTTAGCAACGGAATAAAACAGTCACTAAGGTATGACGTCGTCGTTAAGCCTTCTTTACAAGAAGTGTAACATAACATTGTACCTACAGAAAGATGATGAATAGACTTCCATTGAGTTGAAGAGAACTTTTTGTTCTACTGGAATTCGAGAAACCATTGAGTGGGTTTTCATTGACATTGGCTGTGAAAAGAGCAAACGAAATTTCTTTTGCTTAAAACCGAAGCAACAGAATGCTACTGCTGTTTTAGTTTAATGTTTCTAAGGTGGGTAGAATTTCTCCGAAACTAGATTTTAAAAAACGGCTGGACACACAAAGTCTAGTGCCTCTATGAGAGTATTTTTCCTAGGAATGGCTGCATGTTTTCATCTAAAATTAGCAGAAAATTCTTCAACTAGTGAAAATGTCGGAGCTTCTACGAGAATTTAAATGATTCTGTGTGTTACATACTTTAGTTGAAATCAAAAGGTTAAAAGGTCGGTGAGAGTTCCATATATAGACTTGTCATATGTCAGTCGTTCAATGGCGGAAAACGACATTTTCGCGGCATTATTTACAATATTTACATTATTTACATTTGATGAATATTTGTCTTCATCTTGATTGTTGTGAACACAACGTTTCGACTGATATACCCTCCAGCCTTCATCAGGTGTTTTGCGGAAATTTCAAGATGAGGACAAATTTCCTTCGAATGTAAATAATGCAAATATTGTAAATAATGTACACAATTCCTCATCTCTTAAATATAGAACTATATTATGTATTCGTGACACTCTGTATATTAGCCAGAATGTTAGAGCTGTAGTTCACATACATGCACAATTTCACACACACACACACACACACACACACACACACACAAATACACACACACACATGCTCTCTCATACTCACACACACATAAATATATCCATATAGTAGTAATGCCCTTTATAT
>NC_068996.1:1643332-1644479 GCF_001194135.2 Octopus bimaculoides | reverse complement strand
TATATATATATATATGTATGTATGTATGTATGTGTGTGTATGTGTTTGTGTGTCTGTGTTTGTCCCCCGAACATCGCTTGACAACCGATGCTGGTGTTTACCTCCCCGTAACATAGCGGTTCGGCAAAAGAGCCCGATAGAATAAGTACTAGGCATCCAAACAATAAGTCCTGGGGTCGATTTACTCGAATAAAGGCGGTGCTCCAGCATGGCCGCAGTCAAATGACTGAAAGAAGCAAAAGAGTATATATAAAGTAGTTGTATACTGCCAACTTAAGCTGACAGTCTCAATAAGGGAATATACTACTGCATATTTGAACTGGTAATAAGTTTGTGTATATCAATATATGTATGTAAAATAATGAATTCATAGGTGTATACGTGCAAGCAACTTGAAACTGCCGCCTTTTGTTTTTGTTTATTTTCTCTTTTTAGGTTCCCCCATATGAGTTTTTATTACTCATTTTGATCCTTCGAAAGCAATATACATCCCAGTTTTCGCTGCGCTGGCTTCCCGTCATTGATGTCCCATATATACTAATTAGATTATAATATACTATAGTCAGTACGAAATTTGAGTGAAATGAAACCACAACCTTATTTATTTCGCTAAGGTACACTTTTCGTATTTCACCAATTCAACTCTCTACTCTCACATATTGCTAGCCACAATTTTGAATTCTTTGTGACCGATTATCTACAAATAAAATATCGAATATACCTGAGTAGAAAGTACACCTGGGCAATTACGGGACATTCGTAACGTTAAGTAATATACATCCTATCTGCTTTTGAAACAACTTTAGTACTCTTCTTCTTCTTCCATTCTTTTTATTTACAGATTTAATTATTGCATTAGAAGCAACAGCTGTTGATTTCGAAATGTATAGCACGTGTCATCTGGTCGGAATTTTCTGCCAAATATCGATACGGGACGAAGCGTATTTGTTGCATTGATCAATAATTTTATTAATAAATTCTATTGATCAATTATCGAGTTATCTGAGTTTTCTATAGAAGTCATTTTTATGCAAGATTACTAGAGACTAACAAATTGCATTTTACAATAATCACTGAAACGATCATACTACGTTATTATTATATATACATGAATATATATATATATATATATATATATATATATATA
>NC_068996.1:1640012-1642216 GCF_001194135.2 Octopus bimaculoides | reverse complement strand
ATATATATATATATATATATAGTTCAACAACGTAGTAATGCAACAGTGCAACAGCAACAAATTAACCACAAATATTACAACTTATGCCAAAACCTTTCAAACGACGCACAAACATTCACGTGCAAGTCGGTCAGAGATGATTGTAACATATTTTATTTTATTGGCCAATATAGCCCTTCACAGAAGGGACGAACAAGGACAGACAAGACAGCACAAGTGGGGACAAAAATCATAAACGGATGAATGAAATGAATGTATATAAATATGAAGATGTAATGGCTACTCGGCCCCACTTCCGAGTAGTACCATTTTAACTATATTTTTTCGCTCTATTTTTTTGAGCCTACTTTTATCAAATTAATCATCTTAGCAAATAAAATGTGCTTTCAATTTTTCAAATTCCACCACAAGTACCTTACCTGCAACCCTAATGGGTTTACGTCGTCACCAAAGCTTGCTTTTAATCTTTTATACTTTTTAATGTCTATCAATATACATTCCATACCTGGAACTCGTATGTTGTCCTCCTCTGCAACACTTATCACTGACTTCATCTTCCCGATTTTTTACTCCATGGACGTATTCGTCCAATAGTGTGTTAAATACGTCCTATATTTTTAATTGTTCTGTGTTTCTTGTGTGTCTACTTGTGTGTATTCAATAGGAAAATCTGTACTGTCTGTGTTGTTTGTGTATACCTACCTGAAGTTTCTGGACCGTCTGCGAGTGCTTGTGAATATTTTACTGGAGTTACAGCGCTGCATGTTCGTGGTTGTGTATATTTAGTTGGGGATTCTTGACTGTCTGCGATATTCTTGTGCGTTTGTCGTAATGTGTAATGCTGTGTGGGCGTTTGTGTTACTTAGTTCTTTCTTTTTCTTTTTTTTTTTGAGTTCTTTGGGGGTGGGGAACTATTAATGTCTTTCCTCTTCCTGTTCTGTATTTCTTGGACTTCATCTCTGTTCTGGGCATCTACCTCCTCCGCACCATCCTTCAGCTTCTCGACACTCCTACTTTCCTCTTGTCTCCTCTCCATTGATGCTTGGTTGCCTTAATATGGCCCTTCTCTCTGCAGTGGTAACATGTGGGAGGTTTTCTCCATTACCACACGCAGCTTCACCTATTCTGGCAACTCTATTTCTTCTGTTATTTCTTGTAGGTCAAGCGTGTTGTCCTGGATTATGACCTCTAGGCCATATCCCCATCAGTTCAGCTGTATAGTTCGGCTCACCTGCAGTACTTGAGGGTCGTCCTTTGTTTCTGTTAGGATAGCTGCAAGCAGCCATTTCTCATTGATCTGTCGGGGCACCCTGCCAATACTAACCCTCGCAACTGGTTTCCCGAGGTATGCTGGTAGGAGCGACCATTTTTCCGTTTTCAAGGTTACAGTGGAGTGCTTTGTTGCATCCTCCATAGTCGGGAAGCACACCTCAACTATACCAAACTTCCTTCCTCTACAGTAGAATTCGTTGTTAGTTATCTCTTTCAAGCATTCCTCCAAATCTTCTTCGTTCGCCATTTCTATTTTCTTATGTGTCAGTGAAAGGGTTCTGTAGACCACTGTTTTCCCGATTTTGTTTCTTGTTATCTCTTCCGGCGGCATCAATTTCAATTTTGACCCTTCTCTTTGTATCAGTGTTTTGCTGTTTTTCACCATTTCGAAGTCGATTGGCACCTCCTCACATTCCCAGCTCTCTCAAAATCGTTGCAATATTATCACGGCCTGCTACTGAAGCGTAGCTCCGGGCATGTGCTTGCGATTCCTCCATGCTCACTGCACTTTTCGCCCCAACTGGGGGAGAAAACACAACAAAAGCAAACAATGCAACAAGTTAAGCAATTATCAATGAGAGGTAACTCCGCTTGGGAGGACCTTAAACCAACGAAAACCTATCCGCAACGATATAAAATCGAATCTGAACGATACAATTTCTTCGAAAAGATGATTGCAACAACTTTGAAAAAAAATCAATATTACTTTATCGATGCATTTGGGTAAGTCCATGTTTGTATTATCAGACAATTGCAAAAAAATATTTAAAAGAATTCAAAACTCAGCAAAAATCCAGAACAAATTCTTCGTGGTTCAAAACGTTGCTTACTTTTTATTCAGCTTGATACATACATACATACATACATACATACACACACACACAGACAGACACACACACACACACACACACACATACACACACACACACATA
>NC_068996.1:1639724-1639948 GCF_001194135.2 Octopus bimaculoides | reverse complement strand
TATATATATATATATATATATATATATATATATATATATATATCTGTAAAAATACGTGACATTCGGTAGCCATGATAAAACTCCGAGTATCGGATGCCAGGGCGGAAACCCACGCCGCCGTCTCTATCGAATAAGTGTCACATATTTTTACAGATAAATTCCTCTATTTACAAATATCGAGGTCTCTTTCTTTCTTTCCTTTGTTGTCTTTTTTATCAATATAT
>NC_068996.1:1636440-1639714 GCF_001194135.2 Octopus bimaculoides | reverse complement strand
TATCGAGGTCTCTTTCTTTCTTTCCTTTGTTGTCTTTTTTATCAATATATATATATATATATATATATATATATATATGTCCTTAGTCGAAAGACACCTACTGTTAATGGCCTGTTGTTTGTATTTGTAATTGTGTACCATTTTTCCGATTTTTTTCATTCTTGTTTCCGTATACATTCGCTTGATTCCTTCCAAAGAATCTAGTGCTCTTCGCTCAGATTTTCTTGGAGTCGATCAGATTAGAGCAGTCTCGAGAGTAACCGGCCGAAACTGCAAAGACGATCTGGTACTCGGCTGAAGATTGAAAGCTCTGAATGACCCGTCCTTGTTGTTTCCTGTCCTTTTTTGCATCGTCCGAATGTTTTGTTGTCGCCTGTTGCGTTCTTGTTCCATTTTTTTTGTTTTGTTTATACACACACACGCACACACACACACACACACGCACACACACACACACACACACATATAATATAGGTGGCTTATTTGCAATTTACAACTGAACGGCAGAAATATAGATGTCAGTTATGTTGCTACAGGTACTAGCTAGCACCGGCATTGCTAGAAACGATAGCCAAATCAACTCTTAGCCACGAGAAAGCGCTTATATTATGACTGATAACTTGCGTTTCGTGACTAAGAGTTGTTTTCACTCTTATTTGTTATGTATGTATTTATGTATGTATGTACATATATATGTGTGTGTGTGGGGGGGGTGTTTGTGTGTGTGTGTGTGTGTGCATGTCTTTGTGTCTGTGTCTGTCCCTCATAACCACTTGACAAACGGCGCTGGTGTGTTTATCTCCCCGTAACTTGGCGGATAAGCAAAAGTGACTGATAAAATAAGTACCAAGTAAAAGGAATAAAAATCTAAATGGCGGGAGTGAGACAGGTAAAATTAAGGCTATATATGTTTCTTAGCAAGCTGAACTTTGTAATATGCGATGAGTAATGTTCAGCTTAGCTAATTACCAGACTAAGATTAATTTAAAGAAATGAAGGTTACATTGTCACCTGGAATTCCCAAGACATGGTAGTTTTGAATTGAACTAAAGTATTAGAAAAAAAGGTAATTAAAAAGTCAAAATGGTCAAGATGTATGAAACGGTCAAAGGAAAGGGTGAGATCAAAGTACACGGGAGGGGGAGTGATTTAGAGTTGAAGAACAAGAAGAAAAAGAAGGGAAGAAAGAAGAAATATAAAGAGAAGAGAAGTAATTGCTATCGTTAAAGAGAAAAATTGTGGTCATAAACTTTTATTCTGAAACAGGTGACTACAGAATTTACCGAATGCGAGAATCCTTTTGTCCAAATTACGAAGGGTAAAGGGGTTGCGCTCACTCTGCAGAAACACAAGTTACCAGTAAAGCGGACTGCCTACCTGCTTCACTGTACATACACACTTCCACGCACCACGCAGATGCACGCAAACGCATATACACACGCACACACATGCCAACCGCGCGTACAGGAACAATATCTAAACACTTATTCGCATGTAAATACATACACAAACACACACGCATACCTAAAGGATCGTGCCCACCCATAAGTATATATTCAGTAAAAGATGTGTATACACACATACATAAAATAGGCTTATGTACACTGACTCGAATTTGTGTAGAGAAAAAAGGTGGGTATATAAAGCATGCAAAGAAAAGGCGAAAAGAATAAAACAAATATAAAGAGACAAAAAAAAAAGAAGAAGGAAGGAAATACTTAAAGGTACAGTAAAAGATAATACAAAAGAAATAGCTGGAACAGCGAGGATGATATTAAACTCTGAAATATACATATATTCTAATGCACATAGACTAACCTACATATGGCGAACGATTACTGCATCACGCAGAAATGTGTGCGCGTGTGAAGTGGAAAATGAAGTTTACAAATAGAATGGGAATATTGAACCAGAGGAGAGGTATGTCTGTGTGTGTGTGTGTGTGTGTGTGTGTGTGTGTGTGTGTGTGTGTGCATATAGCATATAGAGACACATACAAATGCATATGATGGGATATAGTAAAAGCGCAGGGTTGTGATACAAAGATACCTTGCTTCGTGAAGGTTGCCCAATCCTTCATTGTCAAAGCTCGAAAATTGATGGAAACAGTTGACGGGGATTCAACATCAGCATCTAAACGCAGAATGCATGCAAAATGTTTTAATACCATCAGAACACAAAACTTTCAATAAAAAGTCCAAGGAATCATCGATAAAGTCTCTGGTTAGTCAGAGCTATTGCAAAGGACCGCAAGGTTTCAAAATGCACGATCGGAGGAGGTGTGCATGGGAACAGCCGGTAGAAGTCGTATATGATGTAGAGGGGTCAGTTTATGACAGATGTGAAAGAGAGAACTGTTCGAACTAGACAAAATGCTTGCTAAACAAGTTAAAACACTAAGAAGCTGGAATGCTTTTCTTTTCCGATGTAAAAACTTTGATAAGTACAAGATGGTTCACCGAAGCGGCGACAGATAGTTATGTAGGGACGTGAATGAGGTTGAAACGGTGAAGTATACTACATTAGCAACTGTAATGGTTCTGGAATTCGTCAGCAACGTGAGCGTTATCATGCTTCCTCACTATTTTCAAAGGCTTTAAGAGTCAAGCCGCTGTCTATAGATGGGCGTTGGAGAAAGTTGTCAGTGATGATATCAGATATCAGGATGCATCAGTGATGATATCAGGACTGGAGGAATGCGCGAAAGCCACTTTCATAAGAGGCAAACTGGCATGTTCTGCGGATATCCACGTAGATACAGAAGCAAGAATCCGAGCACTGGACCAGGAAGAAGCATATAAATACCTTGGCATAGACGAAAGTAACGGCATAAAACATTCAGCAATGAAAGAGAAGATTAGAAAAGAGTACTACAAGAGAGTACGGTTAGTAACAAAGACTGAACTCAACGCTGCAAACAAAATAGAAGCCATTAACACTCTTGCAGTTTCAACATAATCAACTGGCAAATGAGCCAAATAAAGAAGCTAGACTCCAAGACCAGAAAACTACTAACCATAGGTCGAATGAACCATCAAAAAGCGGATGTGAACAGGATTTATTTACCGAGAATCATGGGAGGAAGAGGACTAACTCAATTAGAATTATCTTACAAACCACCACTGTAGGATTAAATACATAATTGAGCTGTCAAAAGATCCTCTAATGAAGCCTGTGCACCAGCATGATAAAGTAAAGAAGCTATACTCGGTATACAAAGAATATGTACAGTTTAAGAAACAACTGATGACGGAGGAACCTAGGATGAAGGCGA
>NC_068996.1:1635612-1636340 GCF_001194135.2 Octopus bimaculoides | reverse complement strand
ATCAGCCGAGTATATAGGCATTGGTATAGCGGATATTTTAAATCTTGTGAAGCTAGGTGACGAAGACTAAAGAGATTTGCGATAAAAAAAAACATATTCTAGAAAGTCTGAAACTTGAGCACTAGGTAATCCATTTCTCTGGCGTTTCTCCTAGAAGTAAGACGAAAGTTATTTATGTTCACCGCCCGCACACATTTTTGCCTCTATACTTTAAATGAAGCTTTATATAGCGTCGTAAGGTTATCGACTGCTCTTTCCAGCAAACGTTAGTACCTTGTTGTGCCACTATCTCCTATTTATATTTCAATTGTTACGTTGCTTATTGCTAGAAAATAATACTATTGTATTGTAATAATATTTATAATTATATATATGTATATATTTGTGTTGATTTACTTGCTTTCCATTTGTGTCTTTCGTTGTTGGAAAAAATAGTTCATATTCCATGTACATGTACTTCGTATTTTTGTTGTACACATTTCATGCCGTCTTGTGCCCACATATGCATATATGTATACGTTTAGATGTAAGTATGTACACATACTTACGTATATGCATATATATGCATATACGCATTTGCATAAGTATATTTATATTATATTATTTATATTATATTATATATATATATATGTGTGTGTGTACGTACCTATGTACCTATATATGTATGGATGTACGTACATCCACACATAGATGCATATATACGTACATGTATATATATATATATATAT
>NC_068996.1:1633837-1634708 GCF_001194135.2 Octopus bimaculoides | reverse complement strand
TATTTATATTATATTATTTATATTATATTATATATATATATATGTATACAAGAAAACAGGTATACATGCATACATGTTTATGTTTATGCATATATATTAAAGAAATATGTGTAGATAAGAAAATATAAGTTAACATATATAAGTATACAAAATATATGTGTTTGTATTTGCTTTTTATTTACATATATATATATTTATGTGGACACATGTATATATGTGTGTGTGTGTGTGTGCGTGCGTGCGTGTGCGTGTGTGTATAAATGCGTGTATGAGCCCGCGCGTGTGTGTATAGATTTTTGTAGCAGGGTTCAAGTTATATATCAAGAAAATCAATATAGACACGATTTGGGTAGAAAATATTCATTTGGCACCTTCATCTCTTTCAGGTTCTCATTATAAACAATAATTTCTCATAGAAATTCACGCCCTTTATATATATGCGTGATTAATTTGAAGAATAATTTTGAATGTGTATGTGTATATATATATATATATATATGTGTGTGTGTGTGTGAGGGTGGGTGTGTGTGCGTGGGTGTGTCGGTCTGTCTGTCTGTCTGTCTCTATTGAGTTAACGGTTTTATAGCCGTTATTTCAACATGTATTTCTAATCGGTATATCCTTACTACCTCTGAAGAGATTCATTTTATAATGATTTTAATTTTATAAATTAATTATCTAAAGAATTCCGAATCGGAACAGCTGACAGAAATGTTGTCATATTTTATTATTGATAAATAATTTTATTAAATACTTCTCCATTTTCTCTTTATCCTTTAAATAAATAAATATATGAACCACGGTTATACGGTTACCTTATATTTGAACTTTTCATAGATTGGTAACTAAGCATTATTTTCATTGGTTATAT
>NC_068996.1:1631960-1633486 GCF_001194135.2 Octopus bimaculoides | reverse complement strand
ATATATATATATATATATATATATAGATAGATAGATAGATATCGGGTACCCCCTTCGGTCATGAATGACCATGGGATTGCACTTACAAAGTTACCCTCTGAGGCACAAGTCCGGGCAAGGATGTTTATGGAAGACCAGCTGTCGCCCATGCATACCGGCCTCCCATCCCCACGACACCGATGTTATCCAAGGGAAAGCCAAAGGCTGAAACTACTTGGCACCAATGACCTCAAAATTCATTTCTACAGCTGACTGAACTGAAGAAACGTGAAATAAAGTGTCTTGCTCAAGAACACAACACGCATCCCGGTCCGGGAATCGAACTCACAACCTCACGATCGTAAGCTCGACGCTCTAACCACTTTTGAGGAAAACATATTTATTATTCTTTAACAACAATATTATTGACAGTGACTTCGATGTTTCGGCCAGGTAAAACACCATTTTGTTTGTACATAGTCTCTTAAGATAACTTTTGTTTATTTGTTATTTACCATTCAACTGAAACACAGAAGTCCTGGAAATTTTTTTATGAGAACAGGCTATGTAAAGGTAAAATTAATTTAATATATCACAGTCCGATGAAGGTTTAGCTTCCCGAAACTTCGAAGTCACTGTGAAAACTATTCTTATTATTAAAGAATGTCGTTCATGTTTGCACCATTCCCGTGTTCTTTCAGGGCCATACTTTTCACATGATGTTAACTCTGTATTTCAGTTCTTCATTGATCTGATAAAAGTGAAGTAGTTATCAGATACCTGTACCAACTCAAAACTTTCTAAATCCTGGATAGGAGGACCATATCAAACGGTTTCTTATAATCGACCCACTTTATACCAGTCATCCAGCACCATTATGTTTATCAGAAGGTGATCCTTTGTCCCCCAGCTTTTCCTTCTGCGTCTCTTCGTTTCCACTGGCAGGTTGTCAGTCATTTCCAGGAAGTCATTCACGAAGATATTATTCTTGTCATCATCTTCCACATGATGAGTAGGCAGGAAACAGGGTGATAGCTACCCACTGGATTACCTTTATCGGGATCCTTTTGGCTAAGAATCGTTTTACCTGTGGCCAACCTCTTTTAGATTTCCACTCATTTGGTTGCTCATGTTATCTATTTTTGCAGCTATTTTTATTATATAATGATGGGAAATACTTCAGACAATATCCTTGTGCATCATCCGGGCCTGGGGACTTCCATTTTGGGACCTTTATTATTATTATTATTATTATTATTATTATTATTATTATTGTTCAGTAGTTTTATTTTTATAACGTGCTTTCACTTCACTACCGAGCGCAGCTCTGTGCACCTTGGGTATGTGTTGTGGTTTGCTGTGGTGCTCTTATGGTTACTGTATTGAAAGTGATTTGCGTAGGATGTGTGCAGTACCCAGTAGTGCAATTTTCTGATTTTCTGTATGTTATATATATTTGTAAGTCCTGGTGTTTTTGTTATGTATTTGTCTGAATATTTTTTTATTATACCTAAGGCCCCTACTATGATAGGAATTGTTTCTGTTTT
>NC_068996.1:1629915-1631463 GCF_001194135.2 Octopus bimaculoides | reverse complement strand
GAACGGGCAAATAAAATGCACCGTCCACATTTTTAGGAACGAATCACCATTTCGAGAAGCTCTACTCACAGTCAGAATCTGTGAAGAATATGAGAGTCACCCAGAAGAAAAATGTTGCGACAGCAACAGTCACAATGCAATCATAATAGCAAACAAATTCTGGGAAACCAGAAAGTAACCTGTCATAGAAATTTTACCTTACATGCTCATAAGGATAAGGACAAAACGGGGTCGATGAGGATAAACAAACTGCCAATCTCTTCTTTATATAGCGTCCCCTTTTTAACATTACTTTCTATTATTGTACCACTTACATTTTATTCTTGTGTTTGTTGGTGTTATTGATCTTTGCTACAACTGAGGAATATGCGATAGGATCTCTTCAAGTTTTGTTTTGCTTTCTAAACGTTGCAATTTATTACTTACTTTAATGGCTCTGCTTTCTTTTTAAGCCTAAGGCAGCGAGCTGACAAAAATGTTATCACGCCGGGCGAAATGCTAAGCGGTAATTCGTCTGTCTTTACATTCTGAGTTCAAATTCCGCCGAGGTCGACTTGACCTTTCATCTCTTCGGGGTCGATAAATTAAGTATCAGTTGCGTACTGGGGTCGATCTAATCGACTGTCCTCCTCCCCCAAAATTTCGGGCCTTGTGCCTAGAGTAGAAAAGAATACTTACTTCTTAAGCCTACCAGGAGAGAAATGCTTGCTGTAACCCAACTTAATGACGGATTTTTCACTCCACATTCATGAAAAGCCCTATATATTTTTTTACAATTCATTTTCGATTTAAATTACGTAATGTTTTAATTTTGTTTTAATTTATTAATTGTTCCAATTAATTACTTCACATATCATTTTTATCAATTTTAATATTGTATCCACATTTTATTTTATAACGTGTCTCATTCCTTGTTTGTTTCAGTACTGCATATTCATGTAATTTATTGCAACATTAAGTCCTTGTGGCTAATAAAGAAATTAATAACATTTATGTTGCTGTAGAATTGATGCTGCAGTTGTATTTGTTGTTGCTGTTGCATTTGTTGTTGTTGCTGTTGTTATAATAAGATATTCCAAAAGTTACTGAAGAAAAGATTCTGTTGATTTCAAGTCTGATTTCAAAGCAATTGATTGAATGAAAATCAATGAATTCTTTGAAACTGACTATCAAATCTACGTGCATATACAAACAGCATTAAGTTGACATCTTGCCAGTAACTTTGCTTAAGATTTAAGCAATGTATATGTGTATGTGTATGTGTGTGTGTGTTTGTGTGTTTGTGTTTGTATGTTTGTGTGTATGCACGGGAGGGTAGTGATGAAGAGGTGTGTGTGTGCGTGTGTGTGTGTGTGAGTGTTTTGGGAGCGAATATTCGCGAAGGGCATTTGGGATCGGAAAACAATGTAAATGTCATGGCATTGCTCGAAGGACAACTAATTCAAGAACTTTCCACCGTAGTAGACATAAACATTATGCTTACAAACATGTACACACACACGCGCGCGCACATTGTATATTAATATGTAGATATATATGTATGTATAT
>NC_068996.1:1623679-1629866 GCF_001194135.2 Octopus bimaculoides | reverse complement strand
ATATATATATATATATATATATAAACGTATATACATATATACATTTGTTATATGTGCGTATATCTACATTCATATAATTAAGTGTATTTGTGTATGGATCGATCGGAATGTAAGAAACGTGAGGCATAAGTTCTGATATGTATGTAAGAGTTAAGTTTGAAATCCAATGAAACTAGTGTTCTTATATGTAAAAAGTAAAATTATGGCTCTCCGGCAGTTTCGGCCTAGAATGTTCAATTGTTCGATTAACTGAAAGACTTATAAACTGAATTAGCAAGTAATTGTGTGCTCCAAAGATATTTCTACATCTAAAGTAATTCACAAGTTCTATTAGTGTGGCACAATGTGTATGCGCAACAAGGTCGGGTCATTAGATTATTGGTGCAAACCATCTCACAGTCTTATTTAGAGTTTCCGTTTATCCAGTTCCATTCAGAAAACATGGGTCCGAGGCTATTGTTAAATATGTTTGTCCTAGGTGCTATGTTGAGGGAATCAAACATGAGATATCGCAATTTCAAACTGAAAATTTACCAGTGCAGTTGTGATTATTGTAACCATATCGCGTTTAGGCAACAGGGAATACAATATTTACCACACAACCATAGTGTGAACCGTTAGTATTTCTTTTTAAATGAGTATAGTGGACTAACGGTGTACACTCTCGCTCAAGTAGAAGAAAGAACTAGGTCAATTATCTTAATTTAATACTTTAGAAAACTAAGGCAATGTATCCAAAATAAATTCTTCGTTTTCTTTTTTTTTTTTTTTCGTAAAGGTGTAAACTTCCGTTTGTTGACGTACAAATATAGTAAATTTATCTCCTTCCCCGTAGACTGGGAGATTGATGAACATCCTTTGTCGATATTCTAAACTTATTGCCTTTTTAAAGCGGTGTCTCGATCAATATCAAAGAAACAAGTGGCCACCCTATTTATATTCACATGAAATCCAGCAACCACAGAAAACTGGAGTTATTAACCTGCATACTGTAAGTATTTAACACTTTATTTGATATGACCAGCCTGTCAACGTAGATGCCTATCCACACAACGATATATGCGTAAATACATATAATGTTCAACTAAAAAATAAACGTATTACATTTTCGTGAATAAATATTCAGTGACAATGTGAATAATTTAAAAATACATATAAGTTATCAATTATGCATATGTACCTAAGAGGTTCGCATAACATCGGTGTCTCTACTGTAGTATCGGGCCAACCAATGCTTTGTAAGAGAATTTAGTAGACTAAAATTAGTGAGACCCGGTCGTACATATGTATGTATGTATGTATGTATGTATGTATGTATGTATGTATGTATGTATGTATGCATGCATGCATGTATGTATATATGCATGTATGTGTGTGTGTGAGTGTGTGAGTGTGTGTATGTATACACACATGCATGCAGTCATGTATGTTTTTTTTCTTTGAATTTAATTTAAGTTCTTGAGAGAGTTGAAGACGGTTGCTAATAAAGCTACAAGACTAGTTTTGATTTAAGAGAGTTCCCAGTATTTGTGAAAATGTGGTTGAGTTGGTGTATTGGTTGAACTGTCGATGCATATATACCCAAATGTTTGTGCATGTATCCACCTAAAGAATCTCAGGTGGAACATTTCTGGAATCTTCACCGTGCCACTGATAGATTGGATTTAAAAAATCCACAATTTTTATCGGTCTTTTTCCAAGTATTTCCAGGTTTTTGTGCAAATTTGTTGGTACATAAACTAATGCACCTATGATGATAGATACAAATGAGAATGCATAGTCAAAGTAAGTTCCGCATTAATTTGCCATAAAGGTTCCCTTTTCCTGAACTTTTCATTGTACAATCACATTTTCTACGCAGTTGACCTCTCCTCAGCGCATGACTTGTGTTGCCAATCCCATAGAAGAATATCAGGTTTGTTATGTTTGCACCAAATTGAAGTTTTTAGTAGGATGTCCTACTAATATTCCTTGTCTTTAAAGATGTGAATGCTTGCTGGCTCTGTTATAACTTTGATGTATACATCAGGGCAGTCGTTCCTACGGATAGCATTGTAAATAGTCGTTGCAACTATATCATACCTCAGGCGCAGGTATTATCTCGTAGACATTTTGGAGTAGCTACTGGCGACGTGGGTAATATCTCCTCCGCAATAAATCGCTGTGCTGAAAAAATCGTTAGAATATCAGAGAAAATGTTTTGCAGTATTTCTTCTAGCACTAAGTTCTGAGTACAAATATCAGCGTGACCAACTTTGCTTTCGATCTCTCCTTAGTTACTGAGATCTCTCCTCAGTACCTTATATTAATAAAGTACTGACGAAGTTCCTGGTCGTTTAAATCAAGTACGGCTTCTTAGATTAGGCTGCTTTTGTGCGTAAAATAGAAGGAAGTATTGCTGGCGTTTTTTTTTTTCTCTGAGAGGGGGTGTAGTTGTTGGTGGCCGTCGTTGATAAATAGTGAAGCTATTACTGTTGTAGTTTCTCATAGTCAAGAAATGGATTTTAAATCAGTAAGTAAATGGATCTAAACATTTACTGCAAGGCTATTGTACAATTGATTCTGACATCTACTCGCCTATGATGTATTATATATCTATACAGTGTGGATGCGCTAGGTAATAGGTATAATATAAAAAAAGAAAGACAACGATAACTCGCATACTATAGAGATGATAACAGCTAGAAAGAAGACAATAATAAAAAGAGAGCGAGAAAGAGAAGGGGAGATAGGGGAAGAGAGATTGGAAGACAGAGAATGAGAGAGGGAGAAGAGAGAGGTAAGGAGATGGCATACTGGAAAAAATGTAAGAATTACTATATGTGTGGGTGTGTCGGTGTGAGAAAGAGTGAGAATCACGATGAATATACGCGAAAGCAAAATATACTGAAACAACCCTGATGCTTAGGTAATCAATTAACCCTTCGTGGGCTGGTGGGGTCCCTTGGGACTCCAGCAAAATTCAAAAGTCAGGCAACTTTTACATCTTTTATTTAAATGATTTTATATCTCATCGCTTTTATCGTCAATAGTTTATGTATGCACATACTAATTTTAATTTTAAAATTTCCAGTTATATGTTATAGCATAAAATATGGTTAGCGGGGTCTAACTAGATCCCATTATTTTTTTCTATTCTTATTTCAGATATTCTGAATATAAATTGATATATTTCAAATGTATACCCGTAAATCAATGTTCTATGGCAAAAGAACCATTGTAGATGCACCATACGAACTTTCAGCACCAGAATGTGCTTCCCATAGTGACATATCTGATATAAAAGTAAATGAAGAAAGAATCCAATGATGATTTTAGTGAAGGTTATAGTACTGGTAACAGTGGAACTGATCATGAAGGTTGGTAAAGATAAATGTACTGCATGGATCACTGTTCGCCAAAATCTGCTTCATGAAAGTGCAAGCGTTCATGTAGCTGTAACTTCCCATGCTGTTTCTGCTACATTTAGTTTTTTTTTTCTCACAGATGAAGTAATGGAACTTATAAATGAAGCAACGAATCAAAGATGGATAGTTCTCTACACTGAAAATTGGTAAGAAGATTATATTCAAATAATGAGATAGGTAGGTCTTCATCTCAGAGCTGGGTTGAACAATGATGCCTTAAGGCCAGTTGATGAACTATTTAGCACAAAGACAGACCCACCAATTTGTAGTGCTTCTATGAGTCTTAACAGGTTCAAAGAACTGAAAAGATGCATAAGGTTTGATATGTCTACACGTGCAGCTCGAAAAAGTGGTGAACATGGAATGTTGGCACCTATATATGAAGTTTGGCAGAGGCTTATTGAGTCGTGTCAAATAAATTACAAAGCTGGTCCTTATGTATCTATTGATGAATTTCTGTTGTCCTTCAGAGGAAAGTGTTCATTCAGAATGTACATTCCATCAATACCGAGTACATATGGGATAGAAGTTTCGTCTATGATTGATGCTAGTAATGCTTACCTTCTAAATGAGCAGATATACACAGGGAAACGCTCTGGAAGTCCAGAACGACAGGAGGCTAAAAGTGTTGCTTGAAATTTCAGCAAGATTACTCTAAACTCAGGTAGAAATATTACATGTGACAACTTTTTTTACTGATGTTGGTTTTGCTGTAGAACTACTTACAAGAAATGTGACGATCTTAGGAACCATGAGAAATAATAAACGTGAAATACCTCCGTCACTCCAAGCCTCTTCGGGTCATCAGTTGTTTTCAACAAAGTTCGGCTTCAGCAAAGAGCATCTTCTTATGATTTGCAGTTATGCTCCAAAAGTAAATTAGGCAGATATCTTACTAAGCACTATGCATTATTACAACAAAATATATGAAATTGTACCTTTCAAACAAGATATGATTGCAGACCATAATGCAACTAGAGGTGGAGTAGATACAATAGACCAATTACTCGATAACTACTCATCTAAACGCCTAACAAATAAATGGCAATTAGCTATTTTCTACTGAATGTTTGATGCCGCAGCATATAATTCTGCTGTTTGTTTCATGAAAAAAGAACCTGATGCATATACAGGACACCAAAAGCGTTGGCACTTCCTTTCCGACTCAACAACTTTGAAAACCGCAATTGCAACGGCGTTTCTTGGCAGAACGCACAAATCTACCAAAACATGTTGTAGTGTGCATGGAAACCTTTGAGAGTCTAGAAACAGAAGGACCATCGCAGCATCAACCAAAGGAATCCGAAAAAAACGTTGTAAAAACTGTCTAAGGAAGCTTGACAAGAAAACAAAGAAATCATGCACAGCATGTAGTGAGCCTATTTGTGATGACCATTCTAACTTTGCATGTAATGATTGTATCTCCACGTTCTAATGAACTATAGGTCTATTGTCTTCGTATTTGTACTGGTATAAATCGATGCACTAAATAATTTTGTTTTGTTTTATATTTAGTGCTATATGTATAGTTTATAAAACTATAAACGAAATATTGGTTTTTTTCAATAAAGGATTTTTTCAGTCAATAAATTATATTATAATGCACCCCACACCCATTAAACGCTAATAATTACAAATATATACCTATAAAGTGCTAAATGTTTTGTTCTGCATCAAGCACTTACACATATGTACAAGATTAAATAAATATTATTTTATAGACAGAGCAGAAATCCGCAAATATAAAAGGGGTCCCGAGTGACCCTAATGACATTTTGTGTAATTACAACCACGCCGGTCCACGAGCGGTTAAATAAGAAAGGAATCTATATCCGCCCTCAGATTAATCAATTGTTTATCCAGTGAGTAATATCACAATTCAATCTAAACTCAGGCAATTTCTTCTCAGCTATTTTAAGCAAAACTATCTGTATCAGTCTCTAAAAGAAACACGCACTCAAGCACACATATATATGCGCGTGTACACCCACACAGATTCATATATACGCACATACAGGACTTAGCTCAGCAGGCAAAAAAATTATTTGACACTTTTGAGATGCTGAGATCACCCGAAGTAATGCGATGGTACAGCACTGTTGTATGTAATTGAATATAACCAGGTCATATGAACTACCGTTCCTGCAGTTTAATACCTTGTATTTTATGAACACAGATAGCTTGCCTTGCATATATATACATGTATATATCGAAAGATTGATATACATACATACATAAAGAGGGAGAGAGAGAGAAAGAGGGAGAGAGAGAGAGAGACAGAGAGAGAGACAGAGAGAGAGGCAAATAAACACCGGGAGGGGTTGAGATGTATACTTACATGCAATACAAAATACAGACTTTAGAATAAAGAAACCAGGAAACGCATGGGAACCAGCTTAACTGTAAGACATTTTGTCTTACGGTTAAGCTGGTTCCCATGCATTTCCCTGAAGAGAAGATTACATTCTTATCAACATCACCTATTCCTTTGGAAGGTACAATTTGTAATCTTCGAAACATATGTTGGAAATAAAAGTATTCAGTTAACATATGCGTTTTACGCCATTTACTAAATTTATATATTTACTCAAGTACCCAAAATAACAAGGAGTTTCTACCTCATAAACAGGAGTTACACCGCAGTCATTTTGTGATCTTTGCTACCCTGGTATCTATTAACCAATTTATTTTGTCCGAGTTAATTATTAACTAAGAGAAAATAAATACATATAATAATAATAATAATATATATATATATTTATTTATTTATTTATTTATTT
>NC_068996.1:1622490-1623285 GCF_001194135.2 Octopus bimaculoides | reverse complement strand
GAGGCTGCTGCAGTATCTCGTTCTTATGTGAGATGCAGTGGATGGTACCTTTGGCACCATGCAGTGGCGACCCGTGCGGGCGTTCCTGTAGTACTTGATGCCAAAGTTTGGCACCAGTCCTTCCAGTATTTTCCATATGTATATTATTACATATTTCTCATTCCTGCGCTCCAGGGAGTAGAGACCTAGTGCCTTCAGTCGCTCCCTGTAGTTCATCTGTTGGACTGTGGCGATCTTTTTTTGTATAGTGACGCTGAATTGCCTCGAGTTCTGCTGTCCGCTTGACACTGTGTGGTGACCACAACTGAGAGCAATAGTCTAGGTGGCTCAGAACAAATGTCTTCCATAGAGTCAACATGACTTTTTGATCCCTTGTACGGAATGTTCTAAGTATCCACCCTGTCAGTTGTCTACACTTTGCTGTCAACTTGACAATGTGCATGTGAAATGATGCATCACTACACATGTTGATGCCCAGATCTCTTACTGTTTGTGGTTCTGGGATTGCAGTACCTCCAGGCCCTGTGTATGCCAGTTGGGAGGTACTTGTGGTCTTGTAGTGCAGTACTTGAAATTGTTTTGCATTGAACTGCATATTATTTTGCTCTGCCCACTCATATATTGCACTTAGGTCATTCTGCAGGCTTACAATATCATCAGGATTCTTTATTGCCTGAGATAGTTTTGTGTCATCAGCATAGCTAGTGACAGTGGCTCTCCGAGTGACCGTGGGCATGTCCAGAAGGGCCACTATGAACAGTAGTGGCCCCAGAACAGTTCCTTGTGGAACACCGC
>NC_068996.1:1619067-1622218 GCF_001194135.2 Octopus bimaculoides | reverse complement strand
ATTCGTTCCATGACTTTGCTAATATGTGAAGTCAGAGAGATGGGCCTGTAGTTCCCAGCCTCTGCTCTGCTTCCACCCTTATGGATAGGACATATGGTGCCTTCCTTCAACTTTTTGGGAAGTTTACCATTTGCAAGGAAACTCTGGAATAGTATCCGGAGTGGTCCTGCTAATTCTTGTTTACATGACTTTAAGAGGACAGCTGGGAAACCATCGGGGCCAGTTGCCGAATTTGAGCTCATATATATATATATATATATATATATATATATATATTAAACATAACATATGTATATATATATATATACACACAATTATGTGTGGTAGTTTTATACAAAATACATACATATATACATACATATATATGTGTGTGTGTGCGTATAATATATATATTACTTTATATATGTATAGTATAAATTGAATGCGTACATATATAGAAATACGCATATACATCTCTATGTCCATTTCTCGTGTCCTCGTTTTCCTGGCTCATCTTCTCTCTGCGCATCTTCTCTCTGCTCACTAAATCGTTTTTTTTTTGTGCCTTCATATGAAAATATTACTTCCCAGCAATACAAACATGCTTTACAGACATACATACAAACACACATGCCCACAGAGGCGCACACATAATGTATGAAGAAGGTAAAACATTGTTTCTTCATAGAAGAGAACACAAACGCACTTTTCACAAGTCACAACCTCTGCCACTTTCAATACACTACTTTCAAGCGGAGAGCACTACGATATAAATGGGAGACAAAACCTCGATACTTGTACTTCCGGAAGGAAGTATTCTAATGAAACAAAAACCGCTTTTAGGTACATCACTTCCTAAGGTCCAGCTTTCGCAGTGGATCTTAATCGATTTTGGAGTTGGAAAAATATTATGTAAACAATGGGTAGAATCAAGTTTAGTGAAACCTGTAAGGCAAGTTAAAATTGGTAACCGGAAAGCATCCAAATCGACGCTTTACAACCCAGTCACTGTCTTCTGAAAGATGTTTATGTAGTTCCATTATCGCTAGAATATATTCTATCAGCTTTGTTAAAGATACATATTTAAGACGCGAAACCATCTTACTCACACGCACGCTCATTCATATAGTTTTGATTGCGTGCATTTTTAGCACGTATGTTCAGGTTCATGTATACATAGCACACACACACACACACATATTTACACACACACATGCATGCATATATATACATATATATATATGCATCATCATACGTATTCATGTCTGCGTGCTTGTGTTCACAGGCTCTCTTGCAATATGTGTAAGTTCCAAAACCCAGCCATCAGCGGCGCACGTGCCTGCATGCGTATGGCAGATAATAGGCACATGTAAATGAAGAATACACCATTTCAATGTAGCAGTGAAGAAGAAAACAACAACAATAACAATAGCAAAAACAAGAGCAAGTAGGAGAGAAAGGGTAAGAAGAGATTTCTATTCTTTCTTTCGTTAATAACACCACAGGTAGACATACTAAAATCGGTTTGTGTATACATACACAGACACACACAAACAAACACACACAAATGCTCACGCGCATACACACACACACACGCACACTCACACACACACACACACACACACACATATATATACATGCACTTATTATTTATCTATGTATGTGTATATGTGTGTATATATATATATATATATATATATATATATATATATATATACAGTCAGACACAGTGACATATGTATTGACACCCAAGAAGGGTATTTGCAACAGAATGTCATGCAGATTATAGAGTTTCTCTGTCTCATTAACTCTCCTCTTTCTATACACACACGCACACACACACACACACACACACAGACACACATATATATATATATATATATATATATATATATGAGTATGTATGTATGTGTGAATACACGCAGGCACACACACACGTACGTATGTATATGTGTATTTATTTATATTTAAATTTGACTTTACAAACGATGTATTATAATGATGATGATGATGATGATGATGATGAATGATAGTAATGATAATAATAAAAAAATAATAATAATAACAATAATAATAATAAAAATAATAATAATAATAATAACGGTTTCGGCATAGTGCTTATAGTCGTTGGTGGTGAAGTTGGCATTATAGCTGGCAGAGTTAGTGAATGCAGTCTAGGTACTATGGTATGTGTTGTTATCTGTGTTTCTATTGTGTGTGTGTATGTGTAATAGTGTATTTGACTAATGACTATACAAACGAAGACGTAGCGCTGATGATGATGATGATGTTGTGAAGAAGGAGGACACTAATGCAGAGGAGTATGTAGTAGATGACAACTATAAACTCAACGATAATGTTCCTCCTGCTGTTGGTGATGATGGTATTCCCGATGGAGTGTTCATGGCAAACACGACGATGATGATAGCGATTTCGAGGACCAATACAATAGTAGTATTTGTAGTGATGGCTGTTGTAGTGTCGGTGGTGAAGTTTATTGTGATATTATTGACAGTGACGGTGGTGAATTATGTGTGCTTTTCTTGTAGCGATATTGGCTGTAGCAGCAGCAGCAGCAGTAGCAGTAGCAGCAGCAATAGTATTATTTGAATTAGTAGTAGTAGTAGTAGTAGTAGTAGTAGTAGTAGTAGTAGTAGTTGTTGTTGTTGATGTTGGTAGTGGTGGTGGCGATGGTGACGGCAGTTACTGAGATTGGCAAATTTGCTGCTGGAATTGGTATTTTAGTGCTAGTGTTGATAGTTAGCTTCTATTGGTCGCAGTACGAGAGTGAGCAATTGACGAAGGCCACTAACTTTAATACAGAGGACATGGTTATGTGCATCTTGTTAGCATCACTTTCCGTGCAGTATCTTATTAATTCTGTTATTCACCATGATTTTCTCCTCATTGCTCTATCATTTAATCTGTTTCGTGCTCTTGTGACTTACCCGTTGTCTGTGACGTAAACACCTCAGTAAAAATTGTTATCACGCAATCCATCAAGTTGCTTCGCCTTGCATTGCTTTGCCTTACAAGACGCTGCCCACGTCGTGACTCGCCGCCACCAACACCAGCAACGTCAGCAGCACTAGTAGGAGCGCCATCACCACCATCACGACCACTATCAGCGTCATCACCACCGCCGCCGCCGCCGCCACCACCGCCGCCGCCG
>NC_068996.1:1617940-1618961 GCF_001194135.2 Octopus bimaculoides | reverse complement strand
ATCGTTGTACTTAGCCACCACGGCCACTAACACCAGAACCAACAACAAGAACACTACAATCAACACCACTACTGCTGCTATCGCCACCACCACCAATATCATCACTATCATACCAACACTGCAAATGCCACAACGCCACATCGTTGTACTTAGCCACCACGGCCACTAACACCAGAACCAACAACAAGAACACTACAATCAACACCACTACTGCTGCTATCGCCACCACCACCAATATCACTGACACCACCACAGTCAAATCAACCATTGTTTCTGACACCACCACCATCATGACATCAGCCAGCACCACAGTCATTGCATAACTACCAGCCTAACAAGCAAAAGCCTCATTCACTACTACTACTACTACTACTACTACTACTACTACTACTACTACTACTACTACTACTACTACTTTGAAAAATGGCTGCGAAATCATACAGTACCCTTATGAAAGGAATGATACAAATGTAAATATAGTTGCGCTATATCTGAATCAAACTGGTTTATCATCGCCAAACTTACGATCAAAAACTTAATTTACCGACGGACTACGAGACCAAGCAACAAAAGCAACTATGCCTTCATCGTTAACAAATCACAATAAACATTTTTACAGGAGCCCCTAAAACATGGTCTTTGTTATTTTTTTAAATACACTAATTTTAAAATAGCGGCTGTACCCAAAATCGTAATTACATCTACTTATAATAAACTAAACAACCATAACATCCATATTTTTTTCAGTAATTCTATACATCTTTAACAAAGCAATACTTTTATTCGCTGTTATTTGCCAAAAAGCTTTTATCCAAATCTCCTGCCTCTTTTTCTCTCGCAATATCTTTCTGTTTTTTGCTTTTCAAGTCATCATAAATACTACACATACTTTCTCCCCTTGCTATATGTTTCAGATTCACTGAAACATTATTTTTGTACATCCGACTTCACATCATTCTTTCCTTCTCTCTCTCTCTCTCTCTCTCTCTCTCTCTCTCTCTCTCTCTCTCTCTCTCTCTCT
>NC_068996.1:1607390-1614448 GCF_001194135.2 Octopus bimaculoides | reverse complement strand
AAATTGCACTACTGGGCACTGCACACATCCTACGCAAAACACTTTCAATACAGTAACCATAAGAGCACCACAGCAAACCACAGCACATACCCAAGGCGCACAGAGCTGCGCTCGGTAGTGAAGTGAAAGCACGTTATAAAAATAAAACTACTGAACGATAATAATAATAATAATAATAATAATAATAATAATAATAATAATAATAATAATAATAATAATAATAATAATAATAAAAATAATAAATATAATACACACACTACTATGCAACACCCCTCCAAAACATGTAAGAATAAAATCATACTGTAAATACTCAACAAAATGAACAAAACCAAGATGAGTCATAGAAGGTCGATGCCCGACAGAAGAACACAACCTGCGCTGCACAAACAACACACAATATAAGAACTTAACCAAATCCCGTAACAAAACGTACTGATACCATACAATATCAGCTCCACCAAGAATATGCAGCACACACCACCCCACTAACACAAAAGTAGAACGAATGATGCAATAGAAATGTGCTTGAAACTTACAGATGTCGAAAAATAATAGTGGTGATGACAATGTTGACAAAGATAACCTTACATCATTTTATGAGAGACAGGATTTTCCGAAGAAACTCAGATTGTAACAGCAAAGATATAGTTGGATCTCTAAGGGAAGGCCTCTCGCTCGCCAGTGGTTCAATAAGCGTGCAGACTGACCTCAGCTGTTATCCTAATACAGCATCAGCAGATAATAGAGTAAGGAGGAGGAAGTGGACCAGCGAAGGAAACAGGACAGTGATGCAGCTCAAACCAAAGAACATAATAGGAAAAAATAATAGTGCCACCAATAATGAAGGGACAACTTGTAGCAGCAACTCAAATGATTTCAGTGGAGAAGATCAGAAGATTTTAGATGAGATGCAGGAGGTAATGAGTAAAGAAGTAAGAAAAGGCACCAACACAAAGAAGCTGCTAGAAATGACTTGGAAAGAAAATTCTGTTATCAGTAGGATAGATATTAAAAATAGAGGAGACACTAGTTTATTGATCTATGCAGGAGAGGTAACAGTCACCAGAAGATTAGATATCGCAGAAGGAAAGATTAGAAAAGGGCGTATATGGAAAAGGAGACTACAAAATAAAGTGAAGATTTTAAAAGATTTGAGTAGAATAAATAGAAACCTAGAAACCAAACAAGTTAGGAAACACACGATGCAAATTTTCCCACGAGAGAATGTTACTTAGTCAGAGAAAAAGGATTTAGGACTGTCATATAAGATCATTTACCTTATTTACATTATTTATATTTGACGGGTATTTGTCCTCATCTTGTTGTTAACACAACGTTTCGGCTGATATACACTCCAGCCTACATTACCTGTCTTGGGGAAATTTCGAACCTGGATTCTCACTCCTAAGGTATTTTTCGATGTTATTATTATTATTATTATTATTATTATTATTATTATTATTATTGCTTTTAGCCCCAGGAGAACATCTCCTCCAGCTGGCTATCGACACACATCTGTGTCCTGACTGTATTTGCAAAGGGAAGTCATCCTTCCCATTTTGATCTGCGATACGTACGGACTCGAGTTTCTGGGTATTTACCCGTCCTCAGCGTACGACAATCGCCGACCTTCGATGCGAAAGATATCCCGATGCAAATACTTATATCTTTTTCCAGTGAAATTATTCACTCATCTCGAAAAAGTGAAAACAAGCAATGTTAAATCTCTGAACGAGGTTTTAACAGTAACTGCACGGCAAGGTGAAGCATATTTACCACTTAAATGTGGCTGACCCCTAAGGTCAGCCACATTTAAGTCCGTACGTATCGCAGATCAAGATGGGAAGGATGACTTCCCTTTGCAAATACAGACAGGATACAGATGTGTGTCGATAGCCAGCTGGAGGAGATGTTCTCCTGGGGCTAAAAGCAACAGTAACATCTACCCTTAGGGGTCAGCCACATTTAAGTGGCAAATATACTTCACCTTGTGCAGTTACTGTTAATACCTCGTTCAGAGATTTTACATATTATTATTATTATTATTATTATTATCATTCGGTATCAAGGGGTTAGTAGCTGCGCTCTTAACCACTACGCCATATGCCCGTGGGCAATTATGGATTGAATTTTAGGGCTTATAAATCTAATATTCTCCTATCCTTCCTTAATAACGGTTCCCATATGCTGCTCGTATCTGCACTAGGTCTGCTTAGGAGGTTGATGTGTCCTAACATATGTGCTGCTTCTTTTAGTTTTCGTATTTTCCAGTGGTGTTCTCTGTCTATTATTTTAACTTCATCCTACAGAGGGAGGTAGTCTCCAATTTTTCATACATGATCAGCTATATCCGATTTATCAATATTTCCTAGTGACACAGCTTTGCGATGTTCCTCTACCCTTAATTTGAAGGGTCGGCATGTTTCGCCTTTGTATAACCTAACACAGCCGCATGGGATGGAGTACAGGCAGTCTTTGGTCATATTCTCTTCTATTGGTGGTTTTACTAGAAGGAGATATTTGCGAAGTGTTGTATTACTCTTGAATACTCTCCTGATGACATATGGGCCGCATATCTTTTGTATCTTTTCGGAGAGGCCTTTCAAATAGGGTAGACAGACTGTAGACATTTTATTGGTTTCATCTTCTCTTTTCTTCATAATTGGAGTGGATAGTATGTTTTGTGGGTAGTTGTTGCTCAATAGATTGTTACTGATCTTAATCATTTCTTCGTGGCGGGCATCACGATGGCTACTTACATTCGTTGCTCGATGTTTTAGGCACTGAGCAATTCCTCTCTTTGCACTGTATGAATGGCAGGAATTGAAGTTAAGGTATCGTCCAGTTAAGGTCGGCTTGGAGTATGGAGTCAGGACATCCGTATATCACTGGAAAATACGAAAACTAAAAGAAGTAGCTCATATGCTAGGACACAACAACCTCCTAAGCACAGTGCAGATATGAAGGCAGAAGAGAGTTGATATTAGTAGAAGACTGTGGAGTTAGCTAGAGTATATATAAACTCCTATGTATGTAATAGTGAAGAAAGCTGCTAGAGGCAGAACAAGACAGGTAAATCAAAAAGCCAAACGACGTTAAAAAACAGAAACAAAGATGGCACCAAAGCTGGTGCGGATAGGAGATCCGGCCGTTCCTCTCTTCTCTGTCTAGGTCAAGAGGCCTTGAGGTGGTTTTTGTCGCCACGGAGGTAACAGCTCAGCCTTTTGCGGTCTCGTGAACTTTTGTTCCATCTGGTAGGCTGATCGAATCCGGGATGCATTCTATGTTTTCTTTTTCTACTTGAATTAAGAGTTCCATCCCCTGACCCGACCAATTTTGTTGGTGCAACTTGTGCACCTCCAGTATTGTGGCGGTGTCCTTTATGACTAGGAGGACTGCTGCCACCAGCCAGCTTATATTTATTTCTGGAAGCACTTCTCCAATTTTTACTTTTGTTACGTGCCAACCAAGGTACGTTGGTACGATCAAACCATTCTGAGTTTTTAGTGGCACTGTGGAATGGTGTCTTGCTTCTTGTTCTTTTTCAAAACGTACCTCTACCTTGCCGAAATGCCTTCCTCTTTCTTGTCCTATTGTTATTTTTTTTTCACGCATGTGTAAATGAGTGTTTTGTCATTTGTATCCCTCATTAGTTCATTTGGAATATTCAGAGAGACATTGTTTCCACTTCATACCAATAGCCCCTTTGAGCTTTTAATATCTCCTAGTACTAAAAGGGAAGAGAAAGCAGAGAAGTGAAGAACAAGTGACACCACTACCTCACAAACACAACCTAGTACGAACATACAAAAGCCAAACCGTCACACTGAAACAAACACAAACAAAAACAATAAGGCAACTACATAGTAACATACACATGCAATACAGAATTCGTGCAGATGTTAAGCAATGTATTAAACATTGACGAAGACAACTAATTCTCACCCACATTCACCATTCGACAAAATATAAAAATCATTGCTATAAAACAAAAAAATATACACACTTTTAAAAACAAAAGAGCCTGAATGACATCGGAGAATACCGGACTACCATAAAAATAACCTTAAACAAGGCACTACCGACACTAGGAGCAGTAACCTGTGATATCAATGGTTAAGCGTTTTTTTCTCTCGCTTTATGCAAACTCATGGTTGCGCTCAGAATAGGTGGTGTAAAAGCGCGGGGATTGTGCGGTCGCTGGAAACAGAATTATCTCCTCCGTAACCTCACGTCCCTCCGATTGAATGTGGTGGCCATCAGTGAGACGAGATCGCGAAGACACGGGTTCTCGCTCCCTTCCTCAATAGTTACGAGATATTCTTATCACCAAGCCGGCCGGGAGTAGGAGGTGGTGTTGCCGTATTGTTTCGGAGAGGCTTGGACCTCGCAATACGAGCCATCTAGCAGAGGTGGTGAATACGTACATCGCATCCGTTATCTATAATCGTCTGACCGTCGTACCTTGTCCCAAGTCAAGCCTGAATAAGTTAGAGCGTATACAATTTTGCTTTCTATGGAAGGTGTGCGTTCCTCTTGTGAAGTGGTCCAACTACTGTCAACAGCCGCTGAACGGAGGGCTGGGTATGACGTGGTTACTGATGCGCAAGTATGCACCGAGGCTGTGGCATCTCCAGCGCTTCCATGATGGTGAGCAGGTTTGGCTGACCTTCGTTAGACGCACTTTTTTTCAACTTGTCTTCTCCGCGGAATTGCAGCCCTGGGTCAAGCAGATACCAAGAGAATGTGCCTGGTACTTTGAGTGCCGACAGGCTCTCTTATTCCTCTACCAATCGGGCAATGCGGTCGGTGGAAATTCTACCTTGGCGTTCTATAAGGGGCTAGTGGAGGATAGGTGCGACGATGTCCTTGGTGGTGGTGGGAGGCGGGTGGTTTGCTTCGATCTTTTCCGTATGACTTTTGGGCCGGGGCCTACAGATAACGTCCAGAAATCCCTGGACTGGCAATGCTGCCGGGAGCGTTGCCAGTTCGGGTTCAACTCCACAGGCACGTAAGTGTTGTCAGTCGGAGCTGCCCCAGATGTGTGCAATGCGATGAAACCGTTCTTCCCGCTCTCGTCCAGTGACCGACAATTTCTGGCGTGTGTGCTGATGTCACGCACTTGCTGTCGCGTGTCGCACGGATCCGGCTATCCACCGAGTCTATTGTTAAGATAGCTCCGCCCACTTCCTTTGGTCGGAAAGGTCGGGCAGGTTTCATCTGCCTGGTGGCCATGGCGAAAGAGAACGTGTAGTGGACAAGATTGAAAGGACTGAAGACGAGCTCTTTCCTCTCTGGCAAATCTCTTATCAACTTTTTCAGGTTACACTTGAAGAGGCGGAAGAGAGTGGGGAGGGAGGTGCTACCTGCTACCAAATTTATGGAAAGGTAGGTGAGAGTAGCGAGCATGGTTCTTGTGAACGGGCCTGCTCTGAGTATGTACTCCTGAGTGTAGTAAGAGAGAGAGGAAGCACTTGCCTGAGTGGTCAGGTAAACAGTGATTTTCTGTAGGGTTTCCCCGCTTTTCCCTTGGAAGTCACGCCCACTAATTACTTAATTTTATTGTTTCCTTTTGGTATTGTTTTAAATGTTTGCACGCCTTTTGTGATTTGTATTTGCGTCCCTGTGTGTTCTATGTAGGCCTATGTGGCCAAGAAAGAGAACTATATTATTACTGAGGGCGGTGAGCTTGGTGGACCCTTAGCACGTCGGGCAAAATACTTAGCTGCATTTCGTTCGTCTTCACGTTCTGAGTTCAAATTCTTATGAAGTCGAATTTGCCGTTCAATACTTTTGATTCGATATAATCGACTGGTATCCTACTCGCAAATTTCGCGTCTCATGCCTTCTATAGAAAGGATCATCGTCATCATCATCATCACCATCATCATCGTCGTCGTCGTCGTCGTCGTCATCAATTTCTTCATCATCTTCATCATCATCATCATCATCATCGTCATCATCATCATCATCATCATCACCATCATCTTCAGCATTATTATTATTATTATTCTTATTATTATTGAGTGAGAGAGCAGTGCATGCCATCAAAGTGACACTGGGGTAAAATATATGAAGCCCATTATACCCATCATGACTACCCGTCTGATAAGGGTACACCAGGCACATACATCACAACCATATGTACGCAACATGGTGATCTCATATCAAGATAAACAGCACATGACCTCGTAGGTGGGGCCCAGTTAGAATTTTCTTCAGGTCGAGGAGCCCATCCCGCTCAAAAGGTCCCTAAATAAGGGTATTTAAGGATGTTGAGCAAAGCCCCCATGTTTCCAAAGGTGAATTATTCAAACCCCAAAGAATTTCTCTCAACATATGGCTATGATGCTCCCCCACTACTTCTACTCATGATCAGAGATGCACATATCTTCAGCCACCAAGGGACATGCTCAACTGGTTCAGGTCAAACGATTGACAAGCAAATCTGTGGTATTAAGCAGAATATTTGCTGTAGCCCATCTTTTATACCAAGATAAAAAAATGTACATGATAACCACTTCCAATCAATTAAGATCAGAAGTATGAGACCCACTGCCTGGTACTGCATCCGGGCATTTATTATTATTATTATTATTATTATTATTATTATTATTATTATTATTATTATTATTATTATTATTATTATTATTATTATTATTATTATTATTATTATTATCATCATCATCAACGTCATTATTATTATTATTATTGTAATTATTATTATTATTATTATTATCATCATCATCAACGTCATTATTATTATTATTATTTTATGTTTGACTTTTGTTTTGCATTTGTACAAGTTGGATCCAAGTCTCACCCAGAGACCTCAAGAGACAACAAGTTAGAAGTTCATGTAGGTGTTATGCCTAGGGTACCATATATTTGGATTTGTACAGTTTTGTTCAAGTGAATGTTTAAGAAACCATGAGAAAATTATGTGTTTGCTTTAAAATTTGAGATCACATAGACAGTATTTTACGTAGGATATGGGCAGTTCCCATGAGCACTATCTTTTGAACTTCAGCCATTTTGGGGTTTCCTGGAATCTGATC
>NC_068996.1:1601548-1603382 GCF_001194135.2 Octopus bimaculoides | reverse complement strand
TTATTATTATTATTATTATTATTATTATTATTATTATTATTATTATTATTATTATTATTATTATTATTATCATTATTATTATCATCATTATTATTATCATCCTCATCATCATCATTATTATTATTATTATTATTATTATTATTATTATTATTATTATTATTATTATGATTATTATTATTATTGATAAAGTGGTGAGCTAGCAGAATCGTTAGCATTCGGATGAAATACTTGGCAGTATATCGCCCGTTGCTACGTTCTGTGTTCAAAATTCCACCTAGGTCGACTTTACTTTAGATCCTCTCGGGATCGATAGATTAAGTACCAGTTGAACATTGGGGTCGATGTAATCAACTCATACCCTCCCCCAAAACCGCTGCCCTTGTGGCAAAATTTGAAACCATTATTATCGTTGTTACTGTTATCCTTATTGTTATCATTATTGTTGTTGTTATTTTCTCTTTGCATCTGAAAATAAATTTATGTAAAAATATATATTAATCTGAAAATCCTGTTTTAATTAATCTATTTATTATTCTCCATTCTGTCGAATATATTCGTTATAAAAAATAACAGTTTAGTTGATATCTATTTTCCTTGTAATAGTTTCTTTTCATTCCTACAATTTTCTCGCGTGTTCTTTCTTATTTATTCTTATCATTTTCGTTACGTTCTTTGATATTTCTTCTCATATGTTTCAGCTGTTCGCCTCAATGTCTTTTTATTTTATGTATTTGTCAGTTTTTCTTTAGTTATTCCATAGTGTTGGCATAGCTTCCAGTGTATATAGGTCCCAACTCTGTCATATCTGTGAATACATTTATTATTATTGTTGTTGTCATTATTGTTGCCTTTTCTCTAACCCATCTAATTTACATGTCCATCCCTTTCGTACATCTCTTTTCACATTTCTTCGAGTTTCGTATTTTAAATTATTCTATTCGTCTAGTCTTCATTTGAGTAAATATGCAATCTTTCTCATTCACATTCTTTACTCATCTCAGTCTAATTTAGTCTGTATCTTTTTATAAGTAACCTGTCTAGCTTATACGTATTATTAGTTTATTACTATACAGTTTAAAATTCATTTTAAACATATACTGTTTCTTATTTGGGGGCTCTGAAAAACTATTACTAAGTTTGTTTTTAAATTGTCGAATATGTTGGTCACTCCTGGACTATGTATATTGATAAATGGCTTAGTATTTGTTTTGATTCTTTTCTTAAGTATTTTTGGTTTACGATATCCAGTTACATTGCTTTTATAATTCAGTTATTTATTAATTTCCAGGTATAATTTTGTTTTTATAGGAATCCTTTATGGTCATTATTATTATGTTCTCATCACTGTTACTAAAATAACGGAATGATTCACTTACGCAACCGACATACAAATTCTCTCATACACGTACACTTAAAATCACACAGACACGCACGTACACACACACAACACGCTCACGCGCGCGCACACTCACACATTTAGAATCTTTCAAAGCCATTTGAAACAATTTGATAGTTTCTTTAGAAACAATTTGATAGTTTAGAAACAATTTGATAGTTTCTTTAGAAACAATTTGATAGTTTAGAAACAATTTGATAGTTTCTATTTTCTTCAGCTCGGTAAAATTAAAAGTGTCCAAAAATTCGTCAGTTACACAATTACTAAGAAAAATTTGATTTTAAAAGATTGACCTTTTTGACTTGTCCTCAATTTCAAACATCTCAGGAAGACACAGCTTCCTTTCTTTCTTTCTTTCTTTCTTTCTTTCTTTCTTTCTTTCTTTCTTTCTTTCTTTCTTTCTTTCTTTCTTTCTTTCTTTCTTTCTTTCTTTCTTTC
>NC_068996.1:1600440-1601301 GCF_001194135.2 Octopus bimaculoides | reverse complement strand
ACACACACACACACACACACACACACACACACACACACACACACACACACACACACACACACACACACATATACGCATACATTGATGTAAAATAACAAAGAACATCTGAACCTCTGCTAAAAATCCAAGATTACAAATTCAACTCCACATTTTTTCGACAAAATCATATATTTATAAAAAGTTTGAATTTTTTCTAAAACATTTTCTCATGATGAATTTGTCATATATATACAATATCACAATATATTATATATAACATTTATAATATCATAGTATATTATATATAATATAATATGCATACATTCATATGTATATGTGTGTGTATGTGTGTGTGTATGAAATAACGAAGGAAGTTATAAGCAATATAAAACCAAGCACGAAAAATTCAATTGTCACTAATTGTGACTGAGTGGGCCGGGTAGCAATTATATTGCTAGAAATAAGAGTTAAAAACCCTTAGAGCTGGAAGAAAGCATATTTATATATACTGACGGGTGAGATAGCTTTCGTTATTTTATAATATTTTATAATATTCACATATTAGCTTTGTGCTGAATCAGCCATAAAATCTTATGGTAAATATATATACTAACAGTCAGAGTTTAGCCAAACCTTCCATCGATGGAGTAGTCACTACCGATGAGGTAGCAATTTTCAAGCAAAGCAAGTTTAGTGTAGTGATCTAGCTTCACTGTAGAGCGGTTATATTTCCCATCAGTATATGAAAATTTAGTTTCTTTCGGCTCTAAGGGTTTTTAACACTTGTTTCTAGCAATATAAGTGCCGCCTGGCACCCTTAGTTACAATTAGTGACAACTGAATATATATATATATATATATATATATATATATATATATATA
>NC_068996.1:1597631-1600177 GCF_001194135.2 Octopus bimaculoides | reverse complement strand
TATATATATATATATATATATATATATATATATGTGTATGTATGTATGTATGTATGTATGTATGTATAAGTATACACTCAAATCTCTGTGTCTAGCTTTCATTTCATAACATTTTATAAATAAACGTTTATTTTCCCATTTTATTGTATCTCTTTATATATGCTACTGGTTCTTTGCTTAAGTTTTTTACTGATTTCTCTGATAACTCTGTTCTATTTCTTTTACTAGTTTGTATATCATTTATACTAATTCTATATGCATGTATTCTACTCACCAGTTATTTATTATTTTGTATCTTTCATACCAGTTTTTATCGCTATGTTTCAGTTTTCTAACAGTTCATTCTATTTTATTCCTTCTGTTTGTCTCTTTCCGTTAAACACTTATATGATCCTTTACCATTGCTATTGTTTCTGAGTCGTTTTATAGTTAATCACTTTCATTTTCTTCATCAATCTTTCCTTTACTCACATTCACCTTCACTTTCTTTGTCTCGCCTTCTATCATTCATTTACTACGTTCATCATTATCTCTTTCCAACTTCTCTATATATTTCAACATCTTTTCACTGTCTTTTTCAGCTAGTCTCCGACATCAGTTCCTCGTTTTCCTTTCTTGAAAACTATTGCTTTTTTATATATGTTCGTCTAACACCTTCAGCACATATTCAGACACAAATAAACGAACGAACGGATGATCAAATAAACAGATAAAGGAACAAATAAAGAAACAAATAAGCAAATACAACTGTACGAACTGATCTTTACACACACTGAAATAAACCTCTGTTCAGCAGAAGCACGCACGCCGGAGCACAGATGCGTGCACGCTGACACAATCTTGCACGCCTAAATACAAACACAGCTGCACACACTAACAAGCAGAAGCTAACGTGAATATATGTTATGTTAGTCTATACGTGTTTATATGTATGCAACCTAAATACATACATTCCTACACGTATACTTACAACACACACGCACGCACACATACACACACACACACACACACACACACACACACACACACACACACACTCTCTCTCTCTCTCTCTCTCTCTCGCTCTCTCGCACTTTCTCTTGCACGCACATAAGCACACGGAAATACATATTCACACACACACAAATACATGTATGCATATACGCTTATGCATGCGTCTCTATACACAAGACAGATCCAACCTTCTCGTACACAAATATACATAACCTTTCAGATCGCTTCGTGTAGTCCCGCATCATATTTTCCAATAAACTTTTGCTAGTCAACTACACACTGTCCAACAATATCTCTGTCTTTCTCAATCTGTTCATTTAACCATTCTCCTATTTCTGTATAATTTCTCTTACTACACGACGCCATTCTCGTTAACATATCATCGACTCACCACCGCTATCACCACCACGATTTCAACCACTGCTTTTCTTTTCCTCCTACTTCCCCTACTCTTCCATCACCATCATCATCATCATCATCATCATCATCATCATCGTTAACTATAAGTCACTTAATCAGTCTTATATATAGAGCACTAAGGAATCTTTCTAAACATTCAATTCATCACTGTATATTTCTGGATATTACCTTAGATTGCCTGGCAAGTTATTTTGCATTTGTGCTTAACGTCACTCTCTATGTCATAAAATTATTCAGAGACATGTCTATTTATATATTTAAAAAAAATGTTCTTAATTTACGAACGGATCCTATAATTTGCGACTGAATTGATAGTCAATACAATTGAAGCTATTACCTGATTGTTACCTGACTATAATTAATACCCGGAGGGATGAAAGGTAAAGCCGACTCGCCGAGATTTCAACGCAGCAGGTAAAGTGCAGGATTCAGATTAAGCTACATTTTGGCTCTCTAAATATTCATCCAATCAAGTGTTTTAATAATAATACTAATAATAATAATAATAATAATAATAATAATAATAATAATAATAAATGCCAGGACGATGTACCAGGCTGTGGCTCTCATGGCTTCTGATTTTAATTGATTGGAAGTGTAATCACGTACATTGTTTTGTCTTGGTATAAAAAATGGCTACAGCAAATATTCTGCTTAATACCACCGATTTGCCTGTTAGTTGCTTCACCTTAACCAGTAGAGCATGTCTGTCAGTGGCTAACAATGTGTGCATCACTGCCATGCGTAGAAAGGAATTCTTTGAGGCTTCAATGATTCACCTCTAGAGGCGTAGGTGTTTTGTTCATGATCCTTAAACAAACCGTATTCAGGGAACCTCTAGAGCAGGATGGGTTACACGACCTGCAGAAAATCCTAATTGGGACTTACCTGCAAAATAATGTGCTGTTTTTATATTGATATAAAGTCACCATGTCGCCCGCATATGGCCGTGATACATGTTCCTAGTGTACACTTGTCAGACGGGTTGTCATTGGACTTCATATATTCCTACCCAGTGTTACGTTGGTAGCATGCTCTGCTCTTTCACGCTATAATAATAATAATAATGATAATAATAATAATAATAATAATAATAATAATAATAATAATAATAATAATAAAACTACTGAATG
>NC_068996.1:1582620-1593271 GCF_001194135.2 Octopus bimaculoides | reverse complement strand
ATACATAACAAAAACACCGGGACTTACAAATATATATAACATACAGAAAATTGCACTACTGGGTACTGCACACATCCTACGCAAAACACTTTCAATACAGTAAACATAAGAGCACCACAGCAAACCACAGCACATACCCAAGGCGCACAGAGCTGCGCTCGGTAGTGAAGTGAAAGCACGTTATAGAAATAAAACTACTGAATAATAATAATAATAATAATAATAATAATAATAATAATAATAATAATAATAATAATAATAATAATAATAAAACTACTGAATGATAATAATAATAATGATGATGATGATGATGATAATAATAATAATTAAAAATAATGCGCTGTTTATCTTGACATGAGATCACCAGTTGATGCCGCTCGACTCCCAGGACCTCTCCTAGTACGTTGTCGCTCTTGTCCTCCATTAATTCCCTATAGAACTCCAAGGTGGAACTACCACCGATCACATCGTCCGACCGGCCGAGGGCTGTGAGCGCTTGAACACTCTGGTACCAACCATCTTGTCTCGGTCTACACCTGATTCAGGACCGTAGCTCCGACAAGGAGACGAGCTGCGGAAAAGCGCGTTCAACCAACGACGACCACACCTGCTTTGAATTAAAGTATCGCTGGAGATGTTGCAGCTGCAGCGCATGCCTGTGCATCCTCAGCCACGACTTGCACTGTCCTCCATGCAACGGGTGCTGACAGAAAATGGATCGTTTGGCAAGCGGTACCTGGCCCTTTCAAAGGAACTAGTGATGTGCATTGCAATTTAAATAACTGGTAACTGTGGGGAAAAATAAATCTGAATTCCATATAGAGAGGAATTAAATTAAAATATGCGAAACACCCTTATGTATGATATTTTGCAATTATTATTTTGGTGTTGCCTGGAATTTGGTCTGCATATTTGTTTCCTCATTCTGATATCATTTCAAATGCTCCAATAAAAATAGGTAATGTTCTTGATTCTTCTAAATTGTATGTCTAAGTCCTTACGTGTGCTCGGTGTATCAAACGCTTTCATAGATGTGTTTTTGTCAGTTGAGGCAGCAGCATCGATGCAAAGACAAATCATTTAAACATAATTTTTCGCAATGATATCAGATATGTTAGCCTGTATTTCCCGATCAGTCCAGATACTTGTGCTCTCTTCGCTGGAGATTGCATGTACTGCATATTGCCCAGTGCATGTACTGATATGCCCTCATTTCATATCTTAACATGTATTCTGTGAGTCAGACGGCTCCATCCAGAGACAATGTCGTCGATTGATTCTGGATTTTCAATTTTCAGAACAGTTGGAAGGGACTGACCCAGTGCAGCAATGATACACCCCTCGTTTTCTGATTTGAGACAAGATTATATCAGCCATTGATGGATACATGCTTCATCTATGTCAGGGTACCTGGTGATTTTCAGGTATTTACTACAATGTGGGTTTTTTTTCTAATTTCTCCTAAATATATTGGAAGCTGGTTAGTTTGGCTATATATTTTAAAATTTGATTTGCTATATCAGTTGGGGGACGCATTTTGTTTGGGTATTAGTTTGGCTATGTATTTTAAATTTTGATTTGCTATATCAGTTGGGGGACACATTTTGTTTCGGTATTAGTTCTTCTAGCTACGTTTCTTCAGGATATATTTTCGCGTTTTAGGACTGGCTTTAGACATACAGATGTTAGAGTTTTGCAGATTGGCAGAAAATGGTTGCAATTTTTTATAAGAATTAAGATTGTATTAATACACGACCGCTTTATTTACTCAGATAGTATATTCGGTCTATGTTTGTTTTGGGGTGATGCATACGGTGCATTGTCCTCAGCTTTCAGACTTTTGCTCCAACTATCTTTCTCTCAGAAATGGATCTGTTCATAACACTGAAGTTATGTGTGCTTACCGATAGGGCCTCTTTTCTTGGAAGATTAAGTCGTTCTGCATTTGCCTTAGAGCGGTGAATTTTGTCAACAATTTTCGTATTTTTCTGTCAAGATTACGTATTTCAGTAATTGACCAGTTAAAGATATTGAAACTGTAAGTCACGACTGGTATGGCTAAAGTATTGATCACTTTGACCCTGTTTCTTGCACTCAGTTCTGCCGTGAGTATTGCTCTCACCCTGCGATAACATTCTCTTCTGATCCTTTACCTCATCAGTGAATATTTTGTCCCATCACCTTCAAATACCCCTAGGTATCTGTAGCTCTCGCTGGTTCTAACTCTTTATGACATTATGCTGGTCAAGTTTAATGTTGGGTGTTTCTCTGATTTTTCGTCTGATAAAGTTTGCTTTTGCACATTTACTGAGGTCAAATTGCATCCTGATGTCATCACCGGATTGTTTAACAATCGCTAGTAAGTTCTGTAGTTGTTGGTCATTTTTTGCAAATAGCTTTAAATCATCCATGTAAATGGCATGAGATAATTTATATTTTCATCAAAGATTTTATAATCCTACTGTGCTTCATTGAGCATTATTACTATTATTTTATTATTATTATTATTATTATTATTATTATTATTATTATTATTATTATTATTATTATTATTATTATTATTATTATTATTGAGTGTGAGAACAGAGAATTCCATCAAAGTGACACTGAGGTAAACTATACACGTCATGACAACCCGTCTGATAAGGGTACACCACTCACATGCATCACAACCATATGAGCGCGATATGGTAATCTCATTACAAGAAAAACAGCGCATGACCTTGCAGGTGGGGCCCGCTCAAATGGTCCTTGAATAAGGGTATTTAAGGATGTTGAACGAAACACCCATGTTTCCAGAGGTGAATTATTCAAACTCTAAATAATTCCTCTCAACACATGGCTATGATGCTCCCCCACTACTTTTGCTCGTCATCAGAGATGCACATATGTCTTCAGTATTGCTCTCACCCTGCGGTAACATTCTCTTCTGATCCTTTCCTTCATCACTGAATGTTTGATTCCGTCACCTTCAATTACCTTCAGGTATTTGTAGCTCTCCGTTCTAACTCCATTATGACATTCCACTAAGGGACATACTCAACTGGTTAAAGTAAAACGACTGACAAGCAAATCTGTGCTATTGAGCAGAATATTTGCTGTAGCCCATCTTTTATAGCAAGACAAAACAATGTACCTGATAACACTTCCAATCAATTAAGATCAGAAGCCATGAGAGCCACTGCCTGCTACTGCATCAGGATTATTATCATTATTACTATTATTATTGTTGTTGCTGTTGCTGCTGCTGCTGTTGCTGCTGCTGCTACTACTACTACTACTACTACTACTACTACTACTACTACTACTACTACTACTACTACTACTACTACAGTGGCTGTTGTTGCTATTACTAGTCATATGACGGGTAACACTGGAGGGTACATTTTTAGCATCCGCTATAATATACCAGGAATTAACGCATACATATACTTATTATAATTTAACATTTATCAAATTTCTTGTTGATAGCACAAAATGATCAAATGAATGCTAATTTTCAAAGGAAAACTATTTATGACCTTGAAATAAAATTAAGCAAGAGCACTCAGAGAGCGCAATCCTTCGCCAAGGCAACACCAACGTCCTCTCAACGATTAGCCAGAGATGATTTTTAAAATGAGAATATCTGAAATAAACTCGACTGCTCTCACAAACGAGAATACTAAAATGAACCCGACCGCTCTCAAAAATTACGTAAAAAAGCCGGTAAAAATAATCCAGAGTCTTTGTCCGGTACCGGATCGATCCCAAAATCTAATCAGTTCGTGCCAGTAAGGAGGCCAAACATTCCTGAAAGTTTCATCTGAATCTATCCAGCGGTTCTTGTGATATTTTCTTGTGACAAAGAAAGAAAGAAACAAACAAACAAACACGACTGAAAAACCGTATCCTCGCCACCGCTAAGGCGCAGGTAATAAGACATATTTTGTCATTTGCATAACTTTCCATCAATAACTTCTGTGTCATTTCTTTCCCTGTCTGTCTTTATGTGTGATACTTTCTCTGTAAATGTGCGTTCGTGCGTGCCTATATGTATGTGTGTGTGTTTGTGTGTGTGAGTTTGTAGCATTCATTCCTTTACTTATGCCTGTCACCAATTCTCGCATATGCACTCTTCCTACTCTTCACATATTAACTTTTTCTGCGTCTCTCGTTTGCTCTCTCTCTCTCTCTCTCTCTCTCTCTCTCTCTCTCTCTCTCTCTCTCTCTCTCTCTCTCTCTCTCTCTCTCTCTCTCTCTCTCTCTCTCTCTCTCTCGCTGAGTGTGATGTAAAACGTGACTAAAAGAATTAATCAACAAACCAACCAACGAGCCAACGACCTTTTATATCGGCTATTATTAAGCAGAGATCATTATTATAGTTTTTACTTTAGAACAGGAACATACACTCCCTTGAGGCGTTTCAAGATTACCTTAAATTTATCTACTTATTTTGTTCCCCTTTTTGGTAACCGTTTGCTGGATCCTTCAACTATTGTGAAGAGGAGTGCATCTGCTTCTTCTACGTCTATATATTTAATGAAAGAACACGATGAACTTTGAACTTTTTCAAATCTATGCATTTGTAATAAAAAACAAATGAAATCATCCTTATTCGTTTTACAACATTTTATGCAACAAAACAAGCGTGTAAGTATGATTTTAAAGAGTGCTGCAGATAAAAATAAGAGCTGTTTTCTCTTTTACAAAGTCAAGCGCTTTTGCGGTTACAATTGACACTTAACAATGTCTTTGCCATGACGTCTAAACAAAGCTAAATGATGATAACAAAAAATAATATTTAGTGCCAATAAAGATATCACCAATAGTAGCGGGAAGGAAAATAAAGAGAAAAGGCCCCCCAAAATAGCAGCAACAGTTGCAAGAGCAAGGTTTTCCCAAGTTGTTTATCCCAAGGTGATAAAAATACAGCAACAGTAACTAAAACAACAAGTGCATGATGATCAGCTTGAACTAAAACAACAACGTCTTCGTTGCTATTAGAACAACAAGTGGTAAATCTAACACCTCTTCCACTGATATCATCAACAACATTGCAGCTACTGCATTCACTGGCTTCCGGGGAAGGGAGTAAGTCGATTGCATCAACCCCATTGCTTTTCAACTGGTACTTACTTCATCTACCCCGAAAGGATAGAAGGCAAAGTCGATATTAGTGGAACTTGCAATCAGGACGTTCAGCGTTTTGCCAGCCCACCGCCTTTGACGACTATGAATAATACAAACCACAACAGGACTATGACCGTTAATGCTTCTCCCACCACAAACACCTCATCTTCTCTCGCTCTCGGGTCCAGCAGCAACAGCAGACGCGAGTCAAAGGCGACTTGTTCATCTGCAAGACATATCAAAAATATAAAATTGATATTTCTGGATGAAAAGCAGCAAACTGAGATAAGCAGAACAACACATCCATTTTGAAAACAAAATCGAAACGCTTCTTGTTATTATTGTTCTTTTACTTATGTGATATTTTGTTCAGCTTGTCGATTGTTGTTGCTGCCATTACTGCTATTCGTTATGTCCACAATGAGAGCAGTTGGAGCATTCAGAGATCTTTTGTGTATTCGTTGCTCCAGCAGACATCTTTGAACAAAAAATCCGGAGTGTGTTGGGTAAGAAGACGAATGGAAATATTTCCCCTCTCCCCCACACACAAAACATCACCGTCATGCTCGAACAAAAATGTGCTTGAGCGGAATTTAGAGTGATATTGACTTCATTATTGGAAATAAATACAGCAGAGTCAAAGTTAAATTCCTTTCTGAGCCACATATGCAAAATCATTCTGTTGCACCGTTCATGAGACGTTTCGTTCTTCTTCTGACATACTAGCACACCCTAAATCTGTCGCTTCTAGAATCTTGATATAGGGTCCATAGAGCCCCGGCAAAATGATATGCATTTCTCTATATATCTGCATTTTCGGTATTTCATGAAATTACTTCTTTTTGTATCTAAAATTGAGGTAGTCAGCATCATTTTGCCTTAAATTGCATTTCATTTTTTATGTTGACCTTTTACGTTTCCTCATTGTTTCTCTACATTAGTTTCTATACATGCATATATATGCATACGTACATACATACATACATACATACATACATACATACATATATATATATATATATATATATGTGTGTGTGTGTGTGCGTGTGTGTGTGTGTATACATACACTAAACAGTCGTTTAGTCGCACCTCAGTAAGCTGGATATGGGATGAAAGCAGAAGAAATCTCACTGTTATTTTGGCATGTATTCTGGTTCTGCTATGGGAGTATTGTATGACCAACAATGTCGTAAATTCATGACAAATATTAAACCAACTTAATATAAACATAAAACTTAATAGGAAAGTAATTTTCTGCTGCCTCAAATGAGGCGTTTATTCTGAGATAGCACTGCTTACTACACGGCTAGTTGTATCGTGATATGTGCTGGATGGATTTCGGGATAGTAGGAAAATAATACGGATCGGAGGTGACAGATTATTTTACAAGTGTGACGAAAGTCGAAGTGGAAATTTTAAAATCATGAAGAAATACAGTTAATCTTTCAACATCTTCACGAGGCCGCTGTCAGAGACTGGAATTTTACAAACCTTAGAAGAATGAATAGCTACTTTGGCGGGATTTAAACTTTAAAATGTACGGTTCCAAAATAACTAACATTTTGCCCGCTATATCTTTTCCTGTCCCCCGAAACAGTAAACCCAGTGTGATTTATACTTCAATGTTACATCTGTATTGATACAAATAGACAAATTTATGCAAAGTATGAGCAGCATAGGGATTATAGACAACCGACAATCTGAGGAGTATTGACTAGACGTATTATTGCAAGCCTTGTGAAACAAAAGTTGGTTGACGCATGACAGACAAACAAGTGAGGCAGATGTACCCAAATGGATATGGCATAGAAACAACTAGCTCTACTTGGAAATGGGAATAGCACAGTTGAAAAGACCGAGAGAGGAGTTGTATGTCTGGGTAGAAGAGATTGGTGAGTTCTTATTAGGGATATCAAATCTCTTGATATGTCAGCGATCGTGTTTTGTTGGAAACGAGAATGACAAGACACCCTAGAGGTTGTCGTTGAAGTTTCTATTCATGGATTCAATGCAATTTTGGCGTCATAATTCTAGGGAGCTTCTCGATGATATTTGAATGTAGAAAATAAATGACAACTGACATAAGGATGAAATCACATCGTGTAATTTTACGCGCGACAGGATATATTAGATAATATGATTTTAAATGTAAGATATGTAAGAGCAAATATAGAATATTTTTATGTTTGTTCGATCATGGTTGATCAATATTAATGAGATTTCACTCCTTAATTCTTGGTACTTGTTAGCTGAAATTATTTATATGTTCATGTTGATTTTTAAATAGTAATTAAGAGTGCATATGCAACATATAACTATGTCGAATTTTCTTCAACATATCCGAAGTAAACATTTTTTGTAATATACTGAAATCGTAAATTGTAACTTCTTAACACGAATCCTTTTGAAGTTATTCTGCAAAATATATTCCGAAAAAGCCTGAAACATATTCTGACACAGTTAATTCATATCTTTGGTGTGCCTCGTAAATTTTCTAAGAGGTAAACTAATTAGCGCATTGCCTATAAGATTACAAATAAATTCAATTTTAATCTTGACTCTTGAAATTTAATACATTAACGAAGCTTCGAGAGTCGATGATTCGAATTTCATTATAGATACTAAACACTCTACATTACTGACAAACAAGTGCTGAAAACAGCCAAACCAAGGACTTAGTTTAATAATTTGTGTATGAAGTTATGGACGATCGATTTAGCTGGCATATTTCGAGTCAAGTATGCTTAGTTGTCATTAAATATCACACGGTGGAAAATCACAAAAGCAGATTGTCCTCGCTGTTGTTTAACACAGATATTCCTGATTTAATAGAACTATGGTCAATGTTATCATTGCATTTTTCAACTTTCTTCTCATAGTAATACTAAAAGCTTTTACGTAGCTACCCTTCCATAGCAACATGGCACAAAAGATAGGTTCGTTAAGACAAGATACTCACGGTCGTTTTATGAGAATAATGCGCTCTCGCAATAGACTCATTCTCAGAAGTTTTGTTCTAGCTGGTGCACCAATTACAAGCTTACGTTTTCTTCTGTGGTAAAGTTTTTGCCGCTTAGGTAGTTCACATCTTGTACGTGAATACATCATCGATGAAAATTGTGGCGTTGTTTAGAGCACTCACATATATATTATCTGATGTGAGCTACGTAAACGACCCCAAATTTCATCTATGAAACAAAATGAAACCGAGCTGGCAAAAGTGTTTATAGATAACCATTATTTCAATCACTCCATGAGAATGTTTGAGTACATTTCAAAAGAAATTGATATATAAATATAGCTCACCGACAGGGATCACACAGTAATCAGCTAAGCAATTTTTAGTTTCTAATAAAAAGCTAAAGGTTTCCATTTAATTTTTTCTCCTCACCTATTAGTGGGACTCACAAAATAGCATGCAGTACCTAGTTAAAAGCATTTGAATTTGAATATCGGGGTATCAAGATTGATTTTACATTTTTTCAGTTAAATATAGAGTTGATATGATCGACATAAAAATACATTTATTCTCATAAATGTTGTATTGTGACTTAGTTGAAGATTACTGAGATACACTGGAAAAAAGAAAGAAAAATGAAGATTTTCATATGCATCAGAGTGGCATAGATGCATGTTTTGTCAATGTGATATACCCCTTATATTATTATTTTTCAGGATGGTATGCACTTTGTTCAGATACCATGATTTAATTTTTTTCTTCCAAATTGTATGCTTTATCTAACTTTTCCTTTGTTTATTTCTTAGTTTATTGTAAAGAAAAATTTGATCACACATATGACTAAATAAATAAAGATTGTGTGTGTGTATATATATATGTATGTGTGAATATGCATGTGTATGTGTGCATGCCTGATTATATGTATGTATGAATGTATATGTAAGTATAAAATTTTGGACCAGCTTTCTCTCTAATATGTGTAAAAAGATAAGCTATCACTCTAAAGAGTATAAGCGAGAAATGAATAAGTAAATAAAAGAAAAGAAAGAAGACAAGAGCAAAACAAGAAAACATTAAGAAATATCATGGCTACAGCTCTATGTTATCTAATACTCAGAATATTTCGAGCTGGTAAAAAAATATCTATTTAAACTAATGACTCCTAATTAGGCAAAAGTAAAATGTAAATGAACAAAGAAATGTATGTAGAAGCAAAAGTGAAAAAGTAAGCAAGAAAATAAAACATAATCCAGCGGTTTAAATAAGATTCCAAACCCACTTCTATCTTCTTGGAGTGATTTGCAATAACATGAAGTCAGAAAATTGCAGGTGTTGTTGAAAATAGTTAGCCGTATAATAAACATTTATTCATTTAATAGTTATACGTCATAATTGTGAGTGCTTATATATATATATATATATATATATATATATATATATAGAGAGAGAGAGAGAGAGAGAGAGAGAGAGGGAGAGAGAGAGAGAGAGAGAAAGAGAGAGAGAGATGGAAAGATAGATAGATGTGTGTGTGTGCGCGCGCGCGTACATGCATACGTACATACAAACATCAAGTTGTAACTATAAACCCGGCAGTGTATGTATTTTCCTAGCCCAATCGTTAATGAGAAACTACCTATGGCTTATTGTTTACGCAGTTATAAAAAGACAATCATGATATGAGCTTGATGACTTCGTTCTCTATATAACTCTAAACGACAAACCTCACATTGTTCCTGACAAGCCAGTGGTTATTATACGATATAAACCAGAGAATATATTCACACATACGTTTGCATGTAGGCTTATATGTATATAATATATATATTATATACATGCATACATAAATATATATATATATATATATATAGGCGCAGGAGTTGCTGTGTGGTAAGTAGCTTGCTTACCAACCACATGGTTCTGGTGTCAGTCCCACTGCGTGGCACCTTGGGCAAGTGTCTTCTACTATAGCCTTGGGCCGACCAAAGCCTTGTCTGTGGATTTGGTAGACAGAAACTGAAAGAAGCCCGTCGTATATATGTATATATATATGTGTGTGTGTTTATGTGTCTGTGTTTTTCCCCCCACCATTGTTTGACAGCCGATGCTGGTGTGTTTACGTCCCCGTAACTTAGCGGTTCGGCAAAAAGAGACCGATAGAATAAGTACTAGGCTTACAAAGAATAAGTTCTGGGGTCAATTTTCTCGACTAAAGGCGGTGCTACAGCATGACCGTAGTCAAATGACTGAAACAAGTATAAGAGTAAAGAGTAAGAGTATACAGAGAGGGAAAGAGAGGGATGCACATGCATAGCAAGTGACCTGATCTGAGATCGTGTGCTAGAACGAAAACAATTCCAGAGTGGAAGGTATTCATAAGCCATTTAAGAAACACAGAAAAACCGTAAGATTTAAATTTAATTTGTCAAAATATTTTCGTCGCTTTGAGACCGCGACCTGTTCACTGACAATATTCCGTGCTGCATCACGTGATGCAGCACGGAATTTTGGGAGTGAATCTAACGGTTTTTGTGTGTTTCTTAAATGGCTTATAAACATCTTCCATGCTGCAATTGTATATAC
>NC_068996.1:1572335-1582259 GCF_001194135.2 Octopus bimaculoides | reverse complement strand
TATGTATATATATTAATTATTAATTATTAATTTTAATTATTAATTTTTCTATATGTGATAGTGGATTTTCATCGATGAGTTCTTGAAAATTGGTTATTTTCCCTAAAACTATATATTTTATATATACTTTATCTATAAGGCTCAATTTAATTTTAATTTTTTATAAATTGATTTTAATTGAGTTTTTTACCTGTAATTTTGGATTTTGTCCCTAATATTATTATATATATGTATATGTATATTTTCGGACTGACAAAATTGCATGTAACTTATTGACATTCGTTTCTTACTTTAAGTTCAAAATTTTAAGTAACCCGATCATATTCCAATGAATTTATCATCTTTAAGATTCCGTCTGCGTGAATATGCGTACGTGTGTCTGTGTGTTTACGTGCCCATGTGCTGTTTGTGCATATACATGTGCTCACACTCCTAAATATATAAATATCCTATGTGTATATATATACTTATGATTATCATATATTTATAAATGATGATGATGATGATGATGATGATGATGATGATGATGAGGATGATGATGATGATGATAATGATGATGATGATGATGATATGCATTAGTGAGCCACATCTTTCGAGTTCTGATGCTTGAACTGTTACGAGGGCTTATTCGCAATCAGCAAGACCTGAAATCGTTTGAGACCCATGCAATTGTTTTTTCCCCTACTATATTCTAATCGTTTTGGAGTTGGATGAAGATTGGAGATTATTTATGTAGGTATCAGTTGCATTTAGACTGAGTTCAAATAAGCGATAACAAGAACCGGAATTAATATAATTTTTCATTTTAAAACCACACACATTTCATAGTATCTTTTGTGAGTTATTTTTTAGGTAGCACGCAGCTTTCGTGACTTCCAAAGGCCTGCTAAAATAGCGTGACTCAACTTTAAGAAATGTTCATGTAATTTCCTTGCGCCTTATTTATCTTTCGGTATTTTGCTGAGTTTTAAAAATTATGTTTGAACGTTTGTAAAATACCCGAGTATTTACTTTCCGTTTTAATTGCACTTACTTTTTTATAAATTGTAAACCAACCGATTACGCTTAAACCCTTCAGAAATATCTAGATTCACCATTGTCGTGAAGTTAAAATCACCATTGTCGTGAAGTTCCACAAATTAAATATATTGTTCCTGCCACATTCCAAGATATTCAACATTATACAAAGCAAACGCTGATTTTCCCCAACAATTTGAGTTTAGATGAAATATATTTTGCATACCTGTTACTTTTTGTTAAGGGCTTCCAAGTGAAAACGTATATTCACTTTATGCTTTTTTTTTAACAACATTAATGTTTTTCTCTGAGTGAAATGTCAAAAAATCTATCGCAGTTTTCCATTTATAACATTATGGAATAATAATTAACAAGAGCACTCAGAGAGCGCAAATCTCTGCCAAGGCAAAACCAGCGTCCTCCTAACGATTAGCCGGAGGTGATTTTTAAAATGAGAATATCTGAAATAAACTCGACTGCTCTCACAAACGAGTATACTAAAAATGAACCCGATCGCTCTCAAAATTTATTTAAAAAACAAAAACCGAAAAATAATCTAGAATCCATGTTCGGTACCTGATCGATCCCATAGATAGTCATGTGTACGGACCGAGTTTGTAATGTTGTGTGTCTCGTCTGCAGTGGGAACAGGGAAGTTTTCTCCATGTAGGCCTTTTTTAGGCTATCCACTGATATAGTGTCTTTACGACTACTAAGGTCTGTAGCTAGATATTTATCTGTGCGTGAAAGAAAACGGAAAGCACCTGCTTACAGTGCTGTTAATGGAGGTTTAACAACATTGTTGCGCACAAAAACGTGAGTCCAAGAAGTAAAGCATCCTTCAAGGCAGAGCTAGAAATGTAATTGTGAAATAGGCAAGAAGTTTTAAACAGGAGCAATATATTCAAAATTGGTAAAACTAAAAATTGTCGAGGATAAATTAAATTTATTATTGTTACTCAATATGTTAGTGTTATTTAATTTCTGAAAGGTAATACTGCCGTTTGATTTTGTAGTTTGATTTCTATATCTGTCAGTTTCTACTAAGACAGAGATGCGAGTAAAATTAATAAAGGAGAATCGATAATAAAACTTTGGAAACAGCAACGCCACCGTAACTTACATGGAAATCATAAGATAATCAGAGAAAGACTTGAAAGTCAACGTAAGATTGTAATACTTCATGTAAAGTAAATATAACAAATAATCCAGAATCCTTGTCCTATACTGGGTCGATCGCAAAATCTACTGTGTTCGTGCCAGTCACGAGGGCAAACTTCCCTGAAAATTTCATTTGAATCCATCCAGCGGTTCTTGGGATATCTTGTCCACAGACAAACAAACCATCACCAATGAAAACAATACCCCCGCCTCTGTCAGTGCCTGACTGACAGAGGACTGTGAACGCCCGATGACACGAAGTGGTATGGTAAGAACCTACATCTCTATGAGCAGAGCTGCAGGCCCACAGTCATTTCTTGGTTAATTTTTGCTTCTGTCAACGCCTGTTATTCTTTTAGAACAGGACCAACTAGGTCTATGTGTCTACCATTCGACACTTTGACTGTGAAGTTGTCTGCAGATGCCAATACAGTTCTCCCACATTCTAGTTCGTGTGGGATGCCTCTCAACGCCTCCAATCTCCGCAGTAGTGACGAGAAAGGACAGCATGATACTGAATGATTCCGATAGATAACCATTCACCCGAACTACCGTGCATATGTCGTACACTGCAGCGATCCAGCCACCGAAAACAGGCCCAAGACCGGCCACCGTGAGAACAGCCGTGAAGTATTGGTGATGTATTTACACTGATCCAAAATTATCAGAGCCCATGCCAGCTTGGTTACCCATCTTGTCTATGATGTATCGTATGCAGTGGAGGTTGCTGTGGATGGATCTGCTTGGGATGGATCACGTTTGTGCATCACCATTGAGTTCTTCAACTAGAAGCGCCAAAGTTTTTCGAGCACCTTGTCCAAAATTTTGATGTCTGTGATCAGCAGTGTTATGGGCTAAAATGTTTCTACTTGATCTCCTTTGTTTGGGTCCTTTTTCAGCAGTCCCACTTCTTTTCAACTTACAGAATTGGGAATTCTCCCGTTCTGTTGCCAGTTGTGGCAGATATCTGTTAAAAGGCAATCAAACAAGTCTGGCATATAAAAGTAAAGCTCATAAACCAGACCATTCAAACCAGCTGATTCCTCCACCCCCGTTAAACCCATAATCGTATCCCGTATTTCCGTAGCTGTTATTGGCATTTAGCAACACTTCACTCGCTTGCCGAAAGTCGTGGCATGCTATCGAATTAAGCATTGAAGTCCGTGCTGCGTTCTGGACTGCCATTCATCTCAAACAATTGGGTGAAGTGCTGCTGAAATGTCGAACACATCTCCTTGGGCTCGGGCACCGTGTCCCCAATTTCGTTCAACCAAAGACTGAATAAAGGATTTGCTGTCACGTTGAGCCTATGCCACTCGGGCCCACCGAGCGGCTTTAGTTACCTCGTTTCTTAAAACACGCAACATGGCTCTGACAATGCAATCATCGTGTTTAGCGTTGAAGAATTGTTCCAGAGCCAATCCCGTGGCCAGCATGTCGGTTGCAATTCCTTTCTGTAACGCCTCTTCTAAGTTTCTAAGCTCTCTTTTATTTTATTTCTTTCCATCACTAATACCTTACTAAACCTAACTGATTATACTCTAATTACCCTTTTTAGAGCAAACAACCATTTGCTGTCCATATGCTGTTGACATCAGATGGAGCGTCTGATGAATGGAACTCGCCTTTTTCACAGAAAATGGTAGAGCCAGCGATCCAGCTTAATCAACCACGAAGCAGGGCAGGGGACAACGGTCAGGCGGTAATAGATGACGGAAGTCATGTACGCATTCCCTTCACTACCCGATCCTTCAGGCATAGATTCCTTTCTACTCATTTCTGGGTGAGACTGACCACCCTGCTCGACACCTCCCATCAGTTCTTGTCCGCTTGGAGATCCGGACCAAACCAGACCCCGAGCAATTTAACCGGTCCTTCCGTCAAGCGCCTTACGACGCGCTCGGTTGGCATTGACCTGCCTCTCCAGGTACCGTGCTGCAGGCCCACCGAGTTGTAATGATTAATCTTTGCTTCTGTCACTGCTTCGTACACCCTTAAGTCAATGCCGATCACTTCGATTTCCGAGCTGTTCGACACTATTACTATATAAGCCGATACGAACCTTCCGCATACTAGATCACGCGGGATGCTCCTTGAAAGATGTAACTTCCTTAGTAATAGTTCCCGAGCTAGCACATGCAGAGGGGAAGAGAGTGGGTATCATTGATGGACCATACGAACGATGGTCCATCCATGCCGGATTCCTCCCTTACCCTTCCTATATAGTGAGGGGAAGATTGTTGTCGAGATACCTATTGGGGATAGCATGTATTTGCGCGAAAAATGCCAGCTTATCGACGACAAATGCCAGCCTCTTGGCTAACAGCCTGGCCTTCATGCTACGAGGGCCATCAATTGTTTGTTGGTCTTTCTCACTACTACGACATTTTGTGTTTGTGTGGATTGTTATTGTTGTTGAGAGTTTACATGGGTTGTTGCAGTGGTGGTCATGTTGGAAGACCTGGCTGTGATGGCGGTGATGTAGAAATTGGTGATGCCAGTGGTGTTTCTATGGCTGCTATGAGCGAGTTATTGTTTTTAGGTACTTGTATTGATGTGGAACATGATGTTTTATTGTGATTTCTTTTCGTTTTTTTGTTTTCTGTTAATTTGTTTCTAGCTTCTCCCTCATGTTAACTGCGTGTTTCAGACGAATCTGTGTCTGTGGAATCAGAGTGTGTCTATGAAAGTATTTGGGTTTGGAGTAAACGGAGAGAGTGAGTGGGAGAGCTTCATTGGGAAAGCCCTGGATGTTGTGTGTGTCAATTTTATTATTATTTGGCTGTGCAAGGGTGTGGTGGTGGTACATCTGTTGTTCGTGTTGTTAGTGTTGTTGGTGTTGTTGGTCTTGTTAGTGTTGTTGATGTTGGTGATCTTGCGACGTTTACTGACTTTGCTGTACCTGTTATTGATGATGCCATTGTTTCCGGTGCTGAAGCTGCTTTTTGATGTTCGTTGCTGGTCTGATTATTGAGGTTTTTCGAACCCGGTGTGGGCAATAAGAGGCTTCCGTGACTCCTTGTCTTCTGTAGGGAACAGAAAATGTTCTTGTGGCCTGTCTCGCTACATACGCTCAACTGTAGTGTAGCTCGTCCCTTCCTCGAAGGTGAATGAAGTCTGAGATCTTATAGTTCGCGTCTGGTTTAATGTATAGTAGCATCACCAGAATAATCCCAGACCAATTTTCGCGACGGTCCCGTTTCCTTTCCAAAACTATTCACTATAAATTTACCTCCAACGTGGAATTTCTGCGATCTGTATGCACACAATTTTCCTCCTTCAATACGATGGGTGGGGTACTTATATATATATATATATATATATATATGTCGCTCCGACAGGGAACCACTGAGTTGGCGGCCAGAGCTTCAGACTTGAAGAGCACCGAAAACCCCGCAAACTGTTTCGCCCTGAAGACATGTCGAATATCGGGCATTATGTCTTTCAGTACACCTTTCACATCTACCTGACTAGACGTCTCCGGCCGCTTTGTGCTAAGAAACACCTATATATATAACAGTCTTTTTTTTTTGGGGGGGGGGCTTCTGCCAACAACTCAGGAGGGTGTTGTGGATGGCTGTGTTCAGCCTTATCAATTTACTTGCTCCAACTAGAAAAATGTCGTTCCGGAGGATGTCCATCTTAAATAGCTCTGTGCTTTTCGAAGCTGTAGCTGCGAATGTATTTTTGTTTTTGCTGTTCTTATCGTTGTTATTCACAATAGAATGATTGAAGTTGCTTTTGTTTTTTTTTCTGCTTTCCTAATGTTATTCGTTGGCAGAGTAAATTGCAAACGTGTTCGTTGACCTGTTGTTTCTAGTGCTGATTGATGACTTTAATATAGTCCAATTTATCGCGAGGATTTCAACTAAGTAATTTAAATTAATTCTTTGTGCTGTGATGTCACTGGATCTTCTGCTGCTGCTGTTCGTTGTTTTAGAGGTAATTTGGTCTGCTGAGCTTTGTGGGTCCTCGCCTTCCCTCTTATTTGTGTATAAAAAAAAGGGCACTACCGCGTCTTGCTCCTCTCTATCAGAGCTACCTCTTACTTCCTCTTTCATGTATTTCAGCAACACTGTCTTCGCCATGTTTGTTTATGGAATTAATTTTTTTCGAAACAAAAGAATAGTTTCTCTTCGGATTTGAGCTCCTAAAGGGGCACAAACGGCAAGACCAGCCGTAACGTATGCAAGGTGGTGGTTTCGACAACCGTTTTGTAACAAAATAATCAATAAACAACATTTGGAGACAAAATCAAAGGCAAAAGACTTTTGAGTAAACAAAAGCGTTCATTCCGTTAGAACGAACGAAAGACTAGCAACAACAGGAACAACAACAACCACAACTATAATTATAATAATATTTTCTACTAAAGGCACAAGGTGTGAAATTTTGGAGGCGGGGGACAAGTCGATTACATCGATCCCAGTGTTTCACTTGTAGTTGATTTATCCACCACGAAACGATTTAAAAGTAAAGTCAACCTCGGCGGAATTTGAACTAAAAGAGTAAAGACAGACAAAATACTGCTGAGCATTTGCCGGTGCGCTAACGATCTTGCCAGCTACTCGCCTTAATATTGATAATCCTTTCTACTATAGACACAAGGCCTGATATTTGGTGGAGGGGTAAGTCGATTACATCGACCCCACTGCATAACTGGTGCTTATTTTTTCAAGTCAGGAATGACAAAGTCGACCTCGGCGGTCTTTCGAACTCAGAACGTAAGGACGGACGAAAATCCGGTAAATGTTTTTGCCTGTCACGCCAACGATTCTGCCAGCTCGCCGCCTTAATAATAATAATAATAATAATAATAATAATAATAATAATAATAATAAAGACCTGGAAATAGAGATAACTCGAATGTGGAATCTAAAAACAGAAACAATTCCTATCATAGTAGGTGCCTTAGGTATAATAAAAAAATATTCAGACAAATACATAACAAAAACACCAGGACTTACAAATATATATAACATACAGAAAATTGCACTACTGGGTACTTCACACATTCTACGCAAAACACTTTCAATACAGTAAACATAAGAGCACCACAGCAAACCACAGCACATACCCAAGGCGCACAGAGCTGCGCTCGGTAGTGAAGTGAAAGCACGTTATAAAAATAAAACTACTGAATAATAATAATAATAATAATAATACCAACAAAAATAATAATAATAATAATGCCAACAACAACAACAATAATCATAATTATAACAACAATAATAATAATAATCCTTTCTACAAAAAGCTTAATATTTACATCTTTTTACATTATTTACATTCGACGGATATTTGTCCTCATCTTGTTTGTTGTTAACACAACGTTTCGGCTGATATACGCTCCAGCCGTCTTCAAGTTTCTTGGGGAAATTTCGAACCTGGGTTCTCAGTCCTAAGGTATTTTTCGATGTTGTTGTTATTATTATTGTTATTATTATTAGTGTTCAGGTCACTGCTTGGAATCGAACTCAGAATCTTGGGGTTAGTAGGCAGCGCACTTAACCACTACGCCATATGCACGTAGGCACGTTAGCCCACGGGCATATGGCGTAGTGGTTAAGAGCGTGGGTTACTAACCCCAAGATTCCGAGCTCAATTCCTGGCAGTGACCTGAATAATAATAATCATAATAATAATTTCTACTATAGGTACAGTCGGTCACATCGGTGCCAGTATTCAACTGGTATTTCATTCATCGATTCCGAAAGGATGAAATGCAGAGTCGACCACGGCAGAATTTGAGCTCAGAACGTAGCAACGGGAGAAATACCGTTAAGCATTTCGCCCGGCATGCTAACGATTCTGCCAGCTCACCACCTTCGATAATAATGATAATATAGATAGGGATGGTTAGTAGATCATGTGTGGTTAGTCATTGCTCTAAAAAAGAGAAGGATGGATTTCTGAAGAGAAACGGAAACACTGTAAGACCAATAAAAATATCATCATGTAAATGAGAGTATGTGACGCCGTCGCGCGGACACACACACGTATGTATGTATGTATGTATGTGTATTTAGCGGATAAAAGCACACAGCCACAGAGGGAACACTGCACAGAGGGATCGTGCTAGTAACTAAAAAACGGATGATTGCGAAAACCATGCCAGGGGACAAATGACTACATACAATGTAGACACGAATACAAACGTAGATAACGTCGTTATTTCTTTTTTTAAATATGCAAAAATATCAACATATAAAAATATACAAATATATAGATGAAGAAGAGAGACAAACCGAAATATAGACAGAGAGAGACATTTCCGTAGAAGGTGGAGTTTTGTTTATAAAGGGGACACGCGAAGTAAAAAGCGACGGAGGTTGACAGATATATAACTTAACAGGCGACACCAATAACATTTCAATGATAAAAAAATATTTTTTAAATAAGAACAGAAAAAAATATTGATGCTGTTTTGTTTTTGTTGATGTTGTAGTTGTGATTTCTCTTATGTTGTTTTTTTTTATAACATTTATTGTGGGTTATTACTTGTTTTTAAATGGGTTTTTTTTCCGTATGTATCAATATTTTATTTAAATGTTTTATTTCATTCGTCGATTCATCTTTTAAAAATATTTTTAGTTCTTTTATTTATATATAATTTTGATTTGGCTGCAGTAGTTTTGTCTCTCTCTCTCTTTATTGTCATCGTCATCGTCATATTGTTTTTGTCTTATTTCTTTGTTGTTATTGTCTTGTTATTATTTATTGTTCGTTGCACTTGGCTGCCATAGTAGTAATGTCTACAGTTCGAAGAGGAATAAATGGTTGGTAAATAAAAATATAAACATTTCCTTTTCAAACTACATCGTTTTTCTGACAAAAATACGCTAAGTATTTGACGGCGAGATTGGGAACATGAAAACGAAAAAGTGGAAATAAAAACACGCAAACAAATAGACAGACATATAGAAAGAGTGAGAGAGAAAGGGGGGGGGAAGAGAAAAGAAAAACAGGAAGAGGATGGTGGGGTTTTGTGGTTAAGACTCCCGGAGAAATGGCGAATAACGATTCTATCTATGTTGTTACTTCTGTGAGTTTTGGTAATTTGTGTAACAGGACACAAACATATATACACATACAGATATAACTCACACAGGCATCACTCTGCTTCCTCTTCTGGCTGCATGCTGCTCTTCATCTACCTCTCCCTCCCTTTGTACACACACACACACGTGTGCTATGTATCACTTTATGTGCGTTGGTAAATATGCATGTATGTATCTATGCGTGTATGTGTATGGGCATCTGTGTGTGTGCGTGTGTGTGTGTGTCTGCATATAACGTTTAAAAAAGACACGGGATGGGAAAGAGTCACAGATAGATATAAGGTGAGAAAGATAAGAGAATAATTTCAGTGGCACACACAGACGAACACACACGCGCGCGCGCACGCACGCACACACACACACACACACACACACACACACACACACATACACACACAGAGGAACGTACAACCCAGAATGTAAAAATTGCCAGTAAATTGACAAATGCATAATACATGTACAACAATACATATACACCTACAGAGATTCACATATGAATGTATAACTCAATATGTGCATACGTACATATTGAGTTATACACACGTTCACACAAGTATACGTAAGATTGTTTATATTTATATATATATATATATATATATATATATATATACACACATACAGAAACGCACACACACACACACACACACACGCAAACACACACACACACACACACACATGTATATAT
>NC_068996.1:1571023-1572285 GCF_001194135.2 Octopus bimaculoides | reverse complement strand
ATATATATATATATATATATATATATATATATATATATATATAAATATACATACATACATACATATATATATATATATAGAGAGAGAGAGGGAGAGAAACACAGAGAGACAGAGAGACAGAGACAGATAAATGAATATGCGTTTATGTGCTCGTATATGTAAGTGTATGTATATGTTTAAGTGCTTAGAGACTTTTGAGGCATAAGAAAAAAAAATGAAAGAATATTTGCAGCTGAGTAAATTCTAAATGCGAAAAAATATTCAGATGTATATATGTATATCTGTATGCGTGGGTGCGTGTGTACATGTGCATAAATATGCAAACAAAAATATATATCGACGATAAGATGTAGATATTTTAAGATGCTGAAGTAAACAAAGTAACAACAATAAAAACGTCATAAAAAGGAAATAAAGTTAACGAGATCGAAAACTCTAAAGAAATTTACTAGAAATATTTGTGTGCGGTATGACAAAAATAGCGGCAAATGGTTGGAATAATTGAAGGCAAATGATAATTGAAAAATCTGATGTATTCTTGTAATGACTGGCTTTTTATTGCTATTTACATTTTTCATGTGATACTCGAAGACAGATTGTTGTTTGGTTTGTTGTGTAAGAGGTCAACAAAACATCACCCTGCCAGATTACACTTAATTCACGTATGTTATGAGCAAAAAGGTTCAATTAAATGTCTGATGACTAGAAAACATTCACACATATTCACACACGAAAAAGAAAAAAAAATCATTTACAAACAAATACATGTGTATATGAGTAAGTATTTATATATGAGTGCGCGCGTGTGTAGACGGGTGTGGAAATACACCATTGTGCAAGAGAAAAGAAATATTTCAATGCTAAATGCATAATGTCGAAATATATACGCTTTAGGAAATGAAACTTCACATTACTTACTCTGAGTTATTATTAGTAATTCAGTCCGAAAATCAAAAATGACTATTTCAGTTTTCTGTCTCAGTTTGTCTGTGGGTATGTATGTATGTATGTATGTATGTATGTATGTATGTATGAATGTGTGTATGCATGTATGTATATATATGTGTGTGTCTGTGTATACGTATATATATATATATGTGTGTGTGTGTGTAAATGAATGTATGTTTTTTATGTGGGTAATTCTATCCATCCATCTATCTATCTATCTATCTATCTATCTATCTATCTATCTATCTATCTATCTATCTATCTCTCTCTCTCTCTATATATATATATATATACACGCACACACACACAGAAAC
>NC_068996.1:1567827-1570813 GCF_001194135.2 Octopus bimaculoides | reverse complement strand
ATATATATATATATATATATATATATATATATATATATACAAGTATATACACACACACAATGAAACCTTAAGCAAGTATTTTATATTTCTGCATATAATGTATACAAATACGACAGTAAGTGTATTTTGCAATTTGGCTATGTCCTTGCATCATCATGATAGCATGTACTGACAAGTTTTGGAAATCCTTCTTGTTTCCCTTTTTTTTCCCAGTGTTGTTTTAGAAACGCTTTCCCTATTATATGTTCGGTGCGAGTGTTTATTTTCAAAGTGAATATTAATTTATAAATATATAAATGTATGTTAAAAAATATGAGCTACAATGACGCAAAAGAAGTCTAAAGAAAATAAATAACAAAAATAATACATTAACAGAAGACTCATAAATGTGAAATAAAGTATATTACATTTAAGCCTCATAATGGAAAAAATATTTCTTTCCATCAAGAAAAATAAACAGATCAAAAGTTAAGTTCATTATATCCTCAAAATATTTATTGTTTGATGTCGTTGGCCCTTTTAAGAACAAATTCTTAAAAATTTGGGTCGACAGATTTGGTTCATATTTTGAATCGCATAGTTAACGCTAAAAATACTTTCATTGATTTTTGGCTTTAAAGCATTGACCTCACATTGTCACCCTATTTCTACGACAGTGATTCTCAGATGATCAATTTACTCCATAAATTCTTGGCCCTTTTCTCTTCTTTCTCAGGTTACTGAGGTCAGCTCTCTTAATACTTCTATCAACTGCCATTAATTTTGGTTTCTGGTCTCAAAAATAATTTAACCCTTTCTCGTCATTTTGTATTTGAATATGTTCAACTAAAGTAGAAACAATGTAATATAATTGATTGTGACTCGAACATAGACAAGTAACACATTGCTTCAGTAGTATTCAAATTAAGTATTTTACTGTTATTTTAACTTAAGCATAGCGATGTAAATATATTTATATTCGTGATATGTATTTTAGTTTTATTTATCAAAGCTAACATTAGTGAGTGTATTATTTTTCTTACCGCAACATTGACTTGCGTTTTGTAGTCATCGTGGAGTGGCTGTGTAATTTCGATTATTTCAAGCTTAAAACATTTCTTTTCCCCCTAAACTAAAGGTATTTTTCTATTTGGCTGATTGACAACTTTTATAATTTGTATTAATAGACTAATTTACTTCAGTGAAGAGATGCTATTATGTATTCATCTGGATCACAAACCAATCGGCCATTTTTCCTCGAATGATATCTTACAATGTAGTATTGGAACCGACAAATAAATTTAATTGGAATTAGTGTTTCAAGCAAAATAAGAAACCACAAAATGTAATGTATGGTGGAGGCTAGAATTACTTATGAACATAGACCTGCTTCATCAGAACTCACATAGAAGATATTCTTAATGTTAATGTAATATTTTAATTTTCTATGGTATCCGCTATTTCTTGCTAAATTTCCGTTAATTTTGATATTTGAGTAAGAACAATTGCCAAGATAGGAGATAACATGCTTAGTTAAAGTATCATAAAAGCATGAAACAATAACTAGCACTTTCGCTTGTGCATTGAATTGATATATGTAGATATTATTGTTATTTATTACTGACAAATATATATATGTATACTATATACTTTTCTAGCGACAAACTGTCGCTGATCTCGTAAAAGAGAGAGGTAGCTTATATTAAATCTCTGAGCGAGATATAAACAGTAGCGGCACAGAATCGTAACATATATTTGCCAACTAAGTGTGGCGTCCTATATAGGACAGTGCTACTGTTGTTTATAGCCCCTAGTAATTTCCTAGTGGAATAACCTTTCATCACTAGCTAGGATGGGTAATCACCCCGAAACTCGACTCTGTGTGTATCACGTAAGGCTAGAGATGAGAGCCATGACCTCCCCTTGCAAATACTAATCGGACACAGACTGTGTTTCGTTAGCCAGCTGGAGGATATATCTTCCTGATGCTAACACACACACGCACACATACGATGGGCTTCTTTCAGGCTTCTTTCCATCCACCAAATCCACTCAGAAGGCATTGGCCAGTCCGAGGGTATATAATAAAAGACACTTACCCTACCTGTCACACAGCTCTTAACCATGTGATTAGGAGGCAAGCTTCTTCCCACACAGCCACGCCTGCTCCTTAAGCATACTACTATAATATGCCTAAGCGAAATATTGATAATTGTTTTAAGAATCACCTTAGTAATATAAGAGCGACTGATTCCAATACTGTATTCCAAATGGGGAATTATTCACGTAGTTAAAAAAAAAAAAAGCAACCCTGTTATAGCTTATAATAAAATTAATGACAATGAGAATTTTTGTGTGTAAATAATATGGCACTAATCAAGAAATTCTCTGCACACAGGCTTGGCCACTGTATCCATATCTTATACAATACCAGCTAGCATTGTTTAACTAATAAGAAATCAGTAACTGTAACAATAGAATCTCTACTGAATTAAGAATTATTTTAAGACAAACACTGTATGTATTATTTTAGGACAAACATTGTATGTACCTACAATATATTAATCAAAAATGGAAACAAATGCTACGTACATCTCACTTTGAACTATTTCATATCTGGATATTGTACGCAGAGACAACATTTTCTCTAATTGTAGACGTTGAAATTTGACAGGTAGGCATGGTGAAATGAACAAAGAGTAGCTCTAGACAGTCGTTTCAACAGCTAGCTAATATGTATGTGTTGTCTGTGTACATATATACACAGACAAATATATATATATATATATATATATATATATATACACACACACACACACACACACACACACACACACACACACACACACACACATATATATATATATATATATATATACATATATATATATACATATACGCACATACACACATATATCCATGTGTATATATATATATATATATATATACATATAGGTATATATACATACATACATACATACATATACATACATACATATAAATATAT
>NC_068996.1:1566652-1567616 GCF_001194135.2 Octopus bimaculoides | reverse complement strand
TATATATATATATATATATATATATATATGTATGTATGTATGTATGTATACACACACATAGAAAATATAATGAGACGGAAGATGGAAGATACAAGAATCTTTATTCACTGATCACTACAATCATTTCAACCCATCTAGCATCGAGCCATCGCGGATGGGATACTGTAGAACTGGTTTAGGTGCATCTCCCGGTGAACGTGCTTTACCATCAAACTACCAGGTGTATACTATACGATTTATTAGATATTAAGTAAAAATATATACATGTGTGTGTGTGTGTGTGTGTGTGTGTGTGTGTGTGTGTGTGTGTGTGTGTGTGCATGTATAATCTTTTATTCTTTTACTTGTTTCAGTCATTTGACTGCGGCCATACTGGAGAACCGCCTTTATTCGAACAGATCGACCCTAGAACTTATTCTTTGTAAGCATACTACTTATTTTGCCGAACCGCTAAGTGACGGAGATGTAAACACACCAACATCGGTTGTCAAGTGATGGTGGAGAGACAAACACAGACAAATAACAAATGCATACATACATATATATATATGCATACATATATATATACGACGGGCTTCTTTCAGTTTCCGTCTACTAAATCCACTCACAAGGCTTTGGTCGGCCCGAGGCTATAGTAGAAAACACTTGCCTAAGGTGCAACACAGTGGGATTGAACCCGAAACCATGTGGTTGGGAGGCAAGCTTCTTACGACACAGCCATACACACCATCAGCAACCCCCACACACATAGATATATGTATATGTATGCCATCGGATATATTATTATTAGAAATTAATTAGGTGCAGGCATGGTTGTGTTGTAAGTAGCTTGCTTACCAACAATATGGTTCCAGGTTCAGTCCCACTGTGTGGCACCTTGGGCAAGTGTCTTCTACTATGGCCTTGGGCCGACCAAAGTCTTGTCAGTGGATTGGGTAAATGGAAACTGAAAGAACCCCGTCGT
>NC_068996.1:1558073-1566369 GCF_001194135.2 Octopus bimaculoides | reverse complement strand
TTTCTTATCATACCAGCATCTATGTGGAGGCGCAATGGCCCAGTGGTTAGGGCAGCGGACTCGCAGTCGGAGGATCGTGGTTTCGATTTCCAGACCAGGCGTTGTGTATGTTTATTGAGCGAAAACGCCTAAAGCTCCACGAGGCTCCGGCAGGGGGTGGTGGTGACCCCTGTTGTACACTTTGGCCCCAACTTTCTCTCACTCTTTCTTCCTGTCTCTTGAGTAACGCTGCGATGGACTGGTGTCCCGTCCAGCTGTGGGGGGGGGGCATAAGCCATAGAAACCGGGAAACCGGGCCCATGTGCCTGGCTAGGCTTTGAAAGGGCGAAAAGAGGAAAGAAACTAGCATCTCTAAATATAAACATTTAAAAGACTTAGACATAATATTGAGATAAAATATTAATTAAATGGTAAAGATGTATATTAAGTTTTCTACAAACGTAACTATATCATTGTGGTTTGCTATAAATTCGATTATGTACGTTTCTTATGAATATGTAGTTGATATTTTATAATATAATTTATTAAATCAAGATAGATCTAAAACTCATTGATTCTATAACTAATTTATAACTTTAGTAATTTTAGTTTTTATATATAAAATGTTATCAATTGTATTTGGTTGCATTTAAGTTTTCCTTTCTTTACATAGTTGTATTGACCATAAATTGCACACACATATGGATGACGCAATACTATAACATGATAATTAATTAGCAGTTTTTGACACGTCATATGTTTTGTTGACTTCCATATTTTAACAAAAGCACGCACATTTGCATGATGAATCTTACCACTCTCTTTTCCTCTCTGTTTCTCTCTCTCTCTCTCTCTCTCTCTACTTATTTCTCTCTCCTTCTCTCTTTCAATCTCTCCCTCTCTCTCTCTCTCTCTCTGTATATATATATATATATATATAATTAAAAGAATCAGGAGATTTAGAAAAAAATTACCTGAGATCTCAAATGGATTATTATATATGTATATATAAAAGAGACCACTAATTGGACTGCTGATGTGGTAGAAGATCACCGAATAGCTCTCAAAGAAAAAAAATTAGCGAAGCAAACACATACGGGCGAGACTAGTGAAAATTACAGAAATAAATACAAAGTTATCCGTAGACCAGATTTCGAAATCAATACTTTCTTTACTCGTTGGGAACAACTAGTACATGATTCTGGGAATTATATTTCTTTGGCAGTCCGTACTGAAGAGAAACAGATATTTTCGGTAAGAAAGTATTGATTTCGAAACCTGGTCTACGGATAACTTTGTATTTATTTCTATAATTTTCACTAGTCTCGCCTGTATGTTTTTGCTTCGCTATTTTTTTTCTTTGAGAGCTATTCGGTGATCTTCTTCTAGCACATTAGCAGTCCACTTAGTGGTCTCTTTTATATATATATATAATATCTACTTCACCCTAACTACAACTATTATGGATTACAAATACACACGCACACATTTGTTTATATGTGTGTATATACTTACGATGTTTTTTTGTTAATGCATACCTTACCAAAACGCACACATTTGAGTCTATCAAGGGTCGAAAAATACGTTGGAATGTAACTCCTTCCTAGAAATTCTCCCCTGATGAAATACCCAATTAACCAGTTAACCAATATGAAAATTTTTGATTTAATTTAATTTCTCTAATTGAATCAATTGGATATGGAAACGGCTGTAGGGATAAGAATTTCATATATTGTTTTCAATATCTTTGAATAAACTGAAGTCTGTATGTCAATTTCTCCTTTCCTTCTTTTTCTTTTCTTCATATTTCCTTTTTTCTTCATTTTCTTCATTTCTTGTTTCTCATCCATATGTAAATGAATGATTCCCGGTGGCGTGTTGTGTCCTTGAGCAAGACACTTTATGACACAGTACTCCTGTTCACTCAGCTGGTAAAAATGAGTAGTACCTGTATTTCAAGGGGCAGCCATGTCAAACTCTGTGTAACGCTGAATCTCCCTGAGAAGTATGTGCAGGGGTACGCGTGTCTGTGGAGTGCTCAGCCGCTTACATGTTAATTTCACAAGCAAGCTCTTCCGTTGATCCGATCAACTCTGGAACCTCCCTCGTCGTATGCGACGGAGTGCCAGTATATATGTATATATATATATATATATATATGTAGTCAACAGATGAGATCCAGAAATTCTCAGTATAGGAAACACTTCGTAGCGCTGAAATGATATTCGAATTTAGACTAGATGACTTTACGCTGGAGCAATTATGCGACGTAAAGTGTGGCTATAAGAAGAATCCAGATGAGCGTATATGGACGAAATAAAGCGGAGAAATAAATTAAATAAAACACCTTTGAGTTGATTTGATCAATAAATATATAAATATGTATACATTTATACTTAAATATTCATCATTTCAAAATCTTAAGCCCTTGCTTTCTTTCTAAATACGTGTATACATATATATTTATTTTGCTTATCGAACACCGAAGCTGTTATATCTATTTTGTTTATCTGCATAAGTGCCGGTATATAATATACATACATACATATATATATATATATATATATATATATATATATATATATATATATATATATATATATATATACACTCTCTCTCTCACAGACACACATACATATATATGCATACACATATGTCATTATGCACAAAATACATATGCATAAAACTTTATACAAATATATGCTCACATTCTCTTGCACGTAAACGCACTCCTCTCCTCTAACAACATGAACAACAGTGAGTTATGTGCATGTCAAACATTAAACGTTCACGTCCATATACATATTAATCACGATTAAATTATGCGGTGTTATCTTTCTTAAATATTGCGAATTTGTTGATATCATAAATATGTTGTATATTTTAAATGATAAATTTGTCTTTTCCAATAATAGCGAATATGATGGTTTCAAGACAGGTTTTAAGCCAATTAGACTGATTTATCCGAACTGGACACTGCGCTAACAGAAGACCCCGCGCAGACGCTCAAGGAGAGGACGATATGATGAGCTATTAATATATCATTACTATATTATATCATTGTGGCTAATGAAGGAGCCGCAAGTGCCTCACGCTTTTTGGGCAGGGACTGGCTTACTACACAAAGCTTAAAATCTCGATCTTTAGCTTTTGTTGAGTAGAGGGCCCCACTAACAATTCTCTAATTGCGTCCTGCACCTCCTAGCACCGGCCAGATTGGTTTTACATATAATAATATTTTCATTACTTTTCTCTTCTCTGTTGGTTTCACACTCTATTAGGTACGCAATTTGTTGTCAATTTTTATAAAAGTTTAATTATTAAGGGTTTGGGAAGACCTATTTTTTATTTTATTATTTTACTTGTTTAAGTAATTTGAGTGCGGCATGCGGAAGCTTCGCCTATAGTCGAACAAATTGACCCCAGGACTTATTCTTTGTATACCTGTTATGGAGGTATAAATACACCAACATCGGTTGTCAAGTGATGGTGGAGGGACAGATACACACACAGATAGAAATATATACCTTTAAATACCACGGGATTCTTTCCGTTTATCAAATCATCTCAGAAGGCTTTGGTCGGCCCGAAGCTATTGTAGAAAACACTTGCCCAAGGTGCCACGCAGTGGGACTGATCCCAGAACTATGTGGATGGGAAGCAAGCTTCTTACCACTTGGCCACGCTACGCCCAAATAAAAACTTAAGTTTAACTTATTTTATATTTTAGTCGTAATTCTGTTCGCAGTGAAAATGAGAACAAAGATTCAACGGAGTGTTAAATTACGGCTGACTCATATACTCATACAGACGCATGCTGGAATTGGAGTATCTAGTCTCAGCTAGTAACAATATGTTGTTTGTGTATTTTAGCATTCAGCTCTCTTAAGTGTCTTGCTTTCATTAGTTGTTTTTTCTTAGACATTCTATAGTATTTCGACGTGCATTAATAATTTTATATCTAGCTTTCTTTTGTGCTTCTTGGAGCAGTGTATATTTTCAACTTTCATATCAATGGCGAGTTAGCAAGAGAATATCGTGCATGCATGGCTAACATAACAGTTGGAGTCGAGCAACTTTCACGTTTGTTGCAACAGATTTTCGATATCAAATTGATCTTCAGTAACTTTTACCAGATTGACATGCTATGCTTTTATTATAAGAAACTTTTATTTATTTTTTAAAGATTTTATCAATATCTTTTTATAAGTTAAGGTGGTGCACTTTTCTATAATCCTAGCTGAAGTTAATTTTATGTTCATTTGATTATTTTTATGTATGATTCGTAATTAATTTTATGTGTGGTATGCTGATTGCCCATAGTTCTTCAGTTGTATTTCCTTCTGCATTGCGCAGTATTGTGACTTAATAGAATAAATGTTGTAGTAAAGATTGTTTGCCAACATAACAGGCAGTCCTGATTTAGGACGAATGTTGCTGTAATTTAACTCCAGAAGACATTGTCTCCAGCTGGCTATACGACACGGTCTGTGTCCTTATACTTATTCAAAAGTATAAGGACACAGATAATGTCGTATAGCCAGCCGGAGACAATGTCTTCTGGGGTTAAATTACAGCAACATTCGTCCTAAATCAGGACTGCCTGTTATGTTGGCAAACAATCTTTACTACAAGGTACTGTTGCTGAATATCTCACGTTGTGAAATTTAAAAATAGTAATTTTCTAGAATAAATGTTGTTGATCTGTGTTTCATTCTATTGTATACTTATTTTGTGCTATGTGTAAGCACATGAATATATTTGCATCCTTGAAATAACTATAAACCATGATATATTTCATTTTCTATATTATGTACTTATCTCTAGAATCAGTGTTGATGCATTAATTTGAGATCTATTTTAATTGATCTTGCGGTTTCATTTTAATACTGAAACATTTTCTAGGTCTCTCTTAAATTTTTGGGCATAGTATGGTGGGACAACTGGATGACAATACAATCTATAGACCTAGGCCAGATTATGTATATATTTCTTAGTATCAATTAGCTTCCAAACGTTGTTATATAGCAGGTGGTTCTTAAAGAAAAAGCAATGGCTTCACCATTTTATTGCAAATATAAATTCTCGTGTGAAAAGCGAAAAGACATTTCTTTTGAAGAAAACATTAATAATTACATCAGTATGTTAGTCTGCATCGTGAACGCTGTATTCTTAATTGTTTGCGTAACAGAGAGCTGGAAAAATTCTTTTTCTTCAGCTATTCTTGTGTAGATACTGCGTACTTCGTTATTTTCTTCAGAGATTTCTTGGAATATTTTGGGTGATGCTACGTCTCCCCGGTGTCTATAGCTTAATAATTAAAATTAATCGTTTAGAGATTTACGTGTTAGTGTATCTATGTAAATTATTATAGATCACAAGAAATTTATATATTTTTGTGTTTTAAAGATGTCAGTTGGGAAAAAATACAGATTCACAAATTTCCGAAATATGAAACAATGAAGGATTTATATTCCACAGACGTTGTCGATAGATTTTAAAAATTAACTATTCCAAACAAGCTGCAATACACTCATACAAACATATGAAGCAACTTCCTAATAAAAGGAATTAGATCTTCGGTACTATAGTGTTTTCATCACGACATATAAACAAATACATGCATACATTCATACATATATGCCTCTATATATGCTTATATGTTTGTATATGTATGCATGTATGTATGTACCTTCTACTTCTTCTTCTTCTTCTTCTTCTTCTTCTTCTACTTCTTCTTCTTCTTCTTCTTCTTCTTCTTCTTCTTCTTCTTCTTCTTCTTCTTCTTCTTCTTCTTCTTCTTCTTCTTCTTCTTCTTCTTCTTCTTCTTCTTCTTCTTCTTCTTCGTCAGGTCCGTTGGTGTCTTTGACCGGCACATCGAGCAATCAGTGATCACCAATTATCTGTCTCTGGCCAACCGGTAAGCTTTGTATCAGGTGACGTTCGGTATGCGTAGGCCTTCTTTGAAGGTACTATGCCATGTCTTGGCCAGATTCTTTTTCTCTTACCTTCCAGCGGTATCCAACCCATGGCTGTTTTGGCAAGCCTCTCCCTTGGCAGTCTTAGTATGCGTCCAGTCATCCTCATTCGTCGTTCGGTTACAATTGCATGCAGGAGCCTTACTGTTTCTGTTTCGAGAATAGTTTCATTTCTCACTGTCTCGATCAGTGATTCTTAAGACCTTTCTGAGGCACCACTGATGAAATATCTCGAATTGGTGGGCGATTTTTTCTGCCATCTTCCAGGTTTCATGCATAGATCGCTATTGACAGCATTGTTGTGTTGTACAGAGGAATCTTCAGCTCTATACTCATGCTATTGCTATACCTAAGTGTTATCATCTTCTAAATACTGCTGTTGCCTTGCCAATTCTGCAGCTTAAATCTGTCTCTGCATCTCCGTTGTTTGTCACTATGCTTCCCAGATATGTGAAACTTGTAACTACTTCAAATGGTTCTTGTAACTACTTCAAATGGTTCTTGTAACTACTTCAACTAGTTCAAATTTCACTGGTACAGTTTCTACTTAGAGGCGAATAAGACTATTGTCAAAGCCGGGAAAAGTGCTGTGCTCAGTGTTGCTGAGCAGTGTTCCGGTTGAAGGTTGTGCTAGATGTAAAGCTGACAAAACAAGCCGGATGTCAATCCAACAGATCGTCCTGCGAGTGAATATTCACACTGCCCAGCATCGTAGAATAATGCATGGAATACCTAAGACCACTAATAATGAACTTCATTGACTTCAAAAAGATGTTTGACTGTGCGTAGTGAAACACTTGGATTTTGCCGATGACATTGTCGTATTGGTTGAGAATCAGCCAACATTAAAAGAAACGACAACAAAAATGGAAAGCAGGCACACATATATATCCATACATATGTATGTATGCATATATGTATGTATGTATGTATGTATGTATGTATGTATGTATGTATGTATGTATGTATGTATTATGTATGTATTATGTATGTATGTATGTATGTATTATGTATGTATGTATGTATGCATCTACGTAAGTACTTATGTATGTATGTGTGTATGTATGTATATATGCTTGTGTATACATGAATGCATATATATGTATGTATGCGTGTGTGTGTGTGTTTCCATCGGTGCGCACGCGTATTCATATATGTAAATATATATAATAGTTTACAATTTACATTAACACCTTGTAATATGCCGCTAAAAGCCTGCTCGTTTGGTTATTTGGTTACCTCATGTCATCAACAGTGTGGGGGCAAATAGCACTGGATTTAATTCAGGAATTCATGTCCGTAGAGTTTATAAAACAGGTCAGAGAGAAAATGGAATTCATGAGATTCTTTATTATTCGACCCATCTTGCATCGGTGCCTCGTGGGATAAGATGCTTTACAAAAAGTTGTGATGCATCATAAGGACAGATATGTCAAGGTCCCTCATTTTATAATCTCTGTTTCACTTATGTGGTCAGAATATGTTTCGGTAGCTGTAGTTCACTACTTGTCTACACGAGGAACTGTAGCTTCTCGTGTAGTCAAGTAGAGAAGTGCATTTTTCCATGCAACTTTGGCAGAATCGTATCACGTACAAATATGTGAAATGCTATAAACTAGCGCTCATGGAATGAAGTTGAGGAAGAACACTTATGGAAAAATTCGAATTATATTATATTTGTGTTGAATATCTTATTTAATGAGTAAATACTGACTTGTGGAAGAATTTATTCTGATTCGAGGCTTCAACACTTTTTATACCTAATAGGCATGAAGGTATTAAAGTTGAAATTTTTCTTATATCTAAGCTGCTTACAACATATGTGCCAGACAAACACGCCTAAATTTAATAATTATTCGCCATAATTAATCGTTGAATCATTACGTAATTATTGTTTGAACATTTTAGCCAATCATAATCATCGTCGTCCTCTTTGTTGCTGTTGTTTTTGTTGTTATCATTATTATTATTGCATTAATGGAGTGATCTAGTAGAAAACTTAGCATGTCAGACAAAATGCTTACTTACGTTCCGAGTTCAAACTCTACCTAGGTCGACTTTACTCTTTCTGTTTCCGTTGTCGATACCATAAGTACTAGTCGTAAACTGTGGTGATTTAATCTATTCATACCTTCTCCTTGAAATTGCTGGTCTTGTGCCAAAATTTTGAAGCATCATCATCATCATCATCATCATCATCATCATCATCATCATCATCATGATTATTATTATTATTATTATTATTATTATTATTATTATTATTATTATTATTATTATTATTATTATTATTATTATTATTATTATTATTATTATTATTATTATTATTATTATTATTATTA
>NC_068996.1:1550561-1553383 GCF_001194135.2 Octopus bimaculoides | reverse complement strand
TTGAAGCATCATCATCATCATCATCATCATCATCATCATCATCATCATCATCATGATTATTATTATTATTATTATTATTATTATTATTATTATTATTATTATTATTATTATTATTATTATTATCATTATTATTATTATTATTATTATTATTATTATTATCATTAATGCAGTGACTTGGCAGAAACAGATAAAATGCTTAGCGGCATTTCTTCTGGTTTTACGTTTTGAATTCAAATTCCATCGCGCTCGACATTACATTTTATCTTTCCGGGGTCGATAAAGTAAGTACCATTCGTGAACTAGGCTCGATGTAGTCGACTATCCTTCACAGAAGCTGACAAATATAGATCAGAGTTACACATAACAAAAACGGAAAACACTAGCTAAGCTGACTAAATTCCAAGAAAAGGCATGAAAGAAAATGAATTGGATAAATAGAAATGCAGAAACCTATAATTTTGGAAGACAGCTAGCAGTAAAAAAACTCACCATAGTCAACCATAGCGTACGCAAGAAACTGATGTAGACCAATCTAAAACTCCTCAGTGACCCTGCAATTCAGGATTGAAGGCAGGAACAGAGGAATTCTTTCTTATTGCCCAGTCCCAACTAAGTCCCCCAAGAAGGAGCAGGATCTAAGTGAAAAGTCTTTGATGCCCATGGCGAAACAACTGACCGTATTGTATGCGGGTGCTTCGTTTTGACTCCTTCAAAATATAACGCTTGGCACAACAAAGTTGGTCATTTCGATCATTGGAAAGCCTTCTTTAGAACATAACATATTGATAGCATAATTCATGACAACCACCAGATGTTATTGTTAAAGACACTAAAAATAAGACGGGTTTAGTCAGATATAAAAATATTATTGGGTAAAAAATGTACCCGCCAAGGGATATGAGAGATACGCTAATTATAAAAGCCTAGAAATTGAAATAAGTAATATGTGCCAACTGATTACAGGACCAATGCTAGTTGTGACCGGATGACTAAGAGTAATGAAGGAAACAATGACGTCACTGAAAAGTCCCGGAGAATCTAGTTTACAAATCTAGAAAATACCACTAACCAATACAGCTCACACTATATAAGTTTTACTATTTGTAATATGTTCTGGAAACGTTTTTCCTCTAGTCTCTGTTAATACTTGTGCCAAGAATGAAAAGCTTACGGGACCGGAACTCGTATTAAATAATAAAGTGGCACTACAATGCCTGCTCTAGGTTGCTGGTTGTCGCTCACACAAGGCTACAGTAGGTAGCGAACAAAAAGAAGACGCACATTAACAATAGCAACAACTCCAAAAATAACAAATCATATGACAATGACATCATTCAATAAGACGCCGTTGAATCTTTGGAATATAGAAGCAAATCGTACTGTAGGTGAAACAGCAAAAGTAAACCATGCCATGTGATATATAGAAACTGATGCTATCACCAACCAACGGCCTTAGAAAATTAGATCAACACTGCAGGTTTTCTGGTTGGTAAGCTAATAGGTATTAAGCAACCGGAAAAGGAGAAATGCAAATAATTCTTGTGGAAGAGAAGATTGGAAGGTGATATTACTCAGGTCAGAATAGATGCCCCGAATTCTGAAAAATTCACACAGCTGTGACTAAATTTATGATGGATGGAAAAGGGCTTAAGAAAGATGCGAATTGAAGTTGAGGATAAGTTATCTTGTTGAGGAAGTTGAGGATAAGTTATCTTATGAAACAAAACAGAGATGTCAAAGAATAGCACAGAAAAACAATAAAAGCAAGTTAAGAAATTCCAAACAAAAAATCTCCTGGACAGGATGGGATCCAAGGATCCTTGCAAGAAGAATTTTTTTAAAGCTCATTCAAGACTACAACAGCACTTCGATGATTGTGTAGTACGAGAGGAATTCCTGATATAGATAATTAAAGAAATACAACTTTGATAATGAAATGTAAAATTAAAGGCCTATTGCGTGCTTGAATTTGGTTTGGTAGCTTTTAGCAGGCACATTTTGCTGCAAAAATATACGGACATTTACGTACAACATACTTGATTTCTGTAGTATTTGACATTACTAAATTAATATCATGCACATACGCCAACACTACTCTTCCTAGTCCTAGTTGGAGCGGAGCACTCATCAATAATCTAAATTTTCTTAGTAATGGGTCGAAAGTCAGTACATACACAACAGAAGAGAGAAACTTCCTGAAGAACTGATCCCGGCCGGTGTCCACTTTGTGACCCCTGAATTTATTCCACTTTACATAGAAGTAATTCAAGCCCTGGGGACGGACCGAAACCAGCTGCCCTGAACATTAGCAACAAGTAGAAATGGGCAACGCGTATCGAAATTTTTAATTTGATCCAAACTAATCAGGACCCCTCCAACCTACCAATTCGACTATACACCACATGCCGTAGGTAGATCGGTATGGATTGTCCAATCGGACATGCATTTAAAATTGAGTAGCATTTTGTTCATCCATCAAAGACCGAAATGTGACTTTAATATCACGCTGCGCCTCAGCCATCCATGCTCATCAAATGGCTTTCGCGCCTTCGTGTTTTAGAGGAAGTGCCTAAGAGCTGGCTCTAAGAGACCCACGTTTTTATATTTTATTCTGCTACTTGCCATGATAATCAGAAAACAGGTGAGGGGTTAAAGAATGAGAAGGTGAGTACGTGATTGTTATACCAAATAATCATACAGTTGTTCAAACTGAAGTATTCAATGTCTGTGTTGCAACAAAATACATACGTATTTGTATATATGTTTGTGTGTGAGTTTTATTAGGGTCTGCCAAAACAAGTAACCCCCCCCCCAAAAAAAAA
>NC_068996.1:1548540-1550551 GCF_001194135.2 Octopus bimaculoides | reverse complement strand
CAAAAAAAAAGAGTTGAAAATAAAAGAGAAACAATAATACACAGATGAACATTTTGACCGCTGCACAAATATCTCTATTTATGTGTTGCTCTATGTAAGACTAATATTTGTACGAATCAATATATATGATATTACTACTTAGTATATTAAACATCATTCAAAGCATAATTTTCATATATGTCCCTTGAACAGATCAGTGTAGAAGTTATTTTCAAAAGTTTCATTCACTAAACAATAGTCTATAAAATTTATATATATACTCATTCACAAATACGTGTGTGTGTATATATACATGTATATATATATATATATATATATATATATATATATATATATATATATATATATATATATATATATATACATTTGCAAAAACGTATGCACGCATGTACATATAGGTATGCATACGCATAAACATTTGTGATTTGTGTGGTGGGTACAAGCGTTTCTATGAGCACGAGCGTTGTTGTATGTATTTACTAGAGAATGGTCGCGGAGGGGTGAAATATGCACACAATAAACGAGAAAAAAAAAAACTATTAAAAACAAAAGAAAACACAAAGGAAACAAATCCCGTGACAAAATTATGAAATATAAAAGAAAATTTGAAAAATATTAAATATTTTAAGATCTTTCTAGTATAGAGTTGACTTATCTCGAGTGAGGAGCCTCGCGTAGATAAAAAAGAGAGAAAAATCTCAGTCGAATGCAAAGATAAAAAAACAAACAAAAAAACATGCAAATTATATATTTCCCATTTCTGAAACACATACACGCACAAACATACACATAAACTCACACACACACATAGAAATTCACAAACACGCACACACAAAAACATACGTGTGCACACGCACATACATATACATAAAATATGAAATATATAAATACAGATGAAATGATTGTGGGAGGGAAAGAAAAACAAACGGTATATTATATACGAGTAAAATTATTCATGTGAAACCATCATTGGAGGCACAGGTCAAATTTGATTAAGGAAAGTTTTGTGGTGGTTGAATAATAAAATCATTGTAGCAGAAACATTTGGTAAATCAAACATTGTATATTAGAGGAGGATTGTTTATGCTGTGATGAATATTCTGATTCCAGAGAGATTGGGATGGGGAGGTGGGCAGAGAGTATAACAAAATAGAATTCTCGCAAATGTTAGTTGCTATAGGAATCAGGAAAAAAAAAAAGAGAATGAAATTGGAAGAAATGAAAAGAAACAAATTGAACGATAAGAAGAGAAAGACAGAATGACAGAAAGAGAAGGGGTGAAAGAGAATAAATAAAAGAGAGAAAGTTGAAAGAAGAGACTGATGCAAAAGCAAAGCAATTACAATAGCTAGCAAGAGAGAATAGAAGAAGAAAGAGGAGGAAGGAGAGAAGAAGATGAGAAACACTGAAAGGAAGAGAAGAAAATTCTAAGAAAGTATTTAAATAAATAAATGAAGAAAAGGAGCGATGAATAGCACAAGACGCTGTGAGTGAGATAGATAGATAGATTGATAGAGAGAGAGAGAGGGGGAGGGGAGAGAGAATGAAAGAGTTTTACAGAAAGAGAGTTAGATAATGAGAGACAGAGAAAGTCACATATAATTTGAGAGATAATGGAAGGGCATATAAAGAAGAACAATATTCAAGAGAAAGCATTTAAATACGTAATATAGGTGACTATATCTACATATTCATGATCGCAGATGAATTTGCGCGCACATGCTCCGGTTGTCATGGTAAATCGTAAATTTTCGAGGAAGCACACAACCGCGCGCGCGCGCGTGCACACACATACTTATATATAATATATGATACACATACATACATACATTCAAAACTTTACAAACACGCAGAAGTATATAAGAAAATGCATACAAGCAAAGAAACTGCAATCCATAAATATTGATACGTCAGTCTTTCTACCCGCTTGCCCTCTCAACCACTCTTTCTCCCTCTCTCTCATCCTCCTTCCATCTCTCTCTCTCTCTCTCTCTCTCTCTCTATATATATA
>NC_068996.1:1546809-1548482 GCF_001194135.2 Octopus bimaculoides | reverse complement strand
ATATATTTATATATATATATACACACACACACATACAGTCAGACAGAATAATGCATAGATGCCTATAATTATATATTACAGATTTTCTATAATTATGTATCTCGCTTAGAATATGTTCATAATTATATAAATGCATATAATAATTACAACCCTATTTGTATAACTATATAGTGTTTTGTTCCAATGCTACACTTTACAACACGAAAAATCTTACTCACTTTTAAGTAACGCTGTAGGTATAGACAAATATACGCACGTTATCTTTATGCGCTATATAATTTTGAACGAAGTAAAGATGAGGAACAAAGAGAATCAGCTGCACAACTTTCAAACTGTGTAGCGGTTTCGTCAAAGGCTGAATATCCTTCTTATTTTTCTCGACGATCCTATTACTCTGGGTTTATATAAAGTGTAGATACAAATTTGCATATATTACGCATTGTTGCCAGCTAGCTTGATAAATGAGCTGTGCGATAAAATAGGTGTCCTACATAATAAATTTATACCTATAAACCCAATAAAAGAGAATATCCAGTTGACGCTAAACTCCTAAAATAGGAATTTATCTGTCTGATCTCCTTTTCTGTATCCATTACTTTTAAGACAGTACTTCTACATCTGTTTCTACATCATGATGTAATGTGTGTATATATATATATATATATATATATATATATATATATATATATATATATATTCATGCATGTGTGTGTGTATGTAATTGAATATGCAAATATAATACACAATGAGGGAAAGTAAGAGATGTAGATTAAAAGATCGTTGCAAGAGAGATACATATATAGAAAAAACAAACAATCATCTGGGTGTCTGAGTTTGTGTGTGTGTTTGTATATGTGTATGTATTTTGTGTGTGTGTGTGCGTGTGTGTTTGTGTGTTTGTATGTGTGTGTGTGTGTGTACGTGTGTGTCTGCGTGTGTGTGTGTGTGTGTGTGTGTGTGTGTGCGCGTGTGTGTGTGTAAATATTCTGATATCTCAATATTTCATTCTGTAAGTTACTGTACGTTCACAACAATATCAAAACATTGCAACCTTATAAAAATATATAGCTTCTAACGAATCACTAATGATCCGCCAAGTAACATTTGAAAGGCAAATATATTTCTACTGTAGTGCGAATGATTCAAAAGAAAATTATTTTTAAACTGCTTTTCTATAATCTCATGAAATAGATCACAAAAGTAGACCATCCTTATGTGACCGTTAAAACAAAGTAATATACCATGGTCTCACTCTGGAACCTCTGAAAAGAACATCTTCAACTACAAGCGATCATATACATTGTTCTCCCTTAAACTTTCACTTTGTCTGCATATGCGTATGTATAAATATATGTCTGTCTGTCTCTCTGCTTATCTATCTATCTTTCTATCAATCTATCTATCTATGTATCAACCTATCTGTTTGTCTGTCTGTCTGCCTGTCTGTCTGCTTGTCTGTCTACCTGCCTGCCTGTCTGTCTATCTGTCTATCTATCTATCTATCTCTTCATATATACATATATGTTACACATACACACAAATATATATACATATATATATATATATATGTATGTATGTATGTATGTATGTATGTATGTATGTATGTATGCATGTATGCATGTGTGTATGTATCTATGTATGTATATATATGTATATATATATATATATATATA
>NC_068996.1:1545272-1546438 GCF_001194135.2 Octopus bimaculoides | reverse complement strand
GGCGCAGACGTGGCTGTGTGGTAGAAAGTTTGCATTCCGACTACATGGTTCCGGTTCAGTCCCGCTGCATGGCACGCTGGGCAAATCTTCTGCTACAGCCTCGGACCAACCAAGGCCTTGTGAGTGGACCTGGTAGACGGAAGCTGAAAAAGTTCATCGTATATATGTGTGTGTATGTGTTTATGTGTATGTGTGTGTGTGTGTGTGTGTGTGTGTGTGTGTGTGTGTGTCTTTGTGTCTGTGTCTGTCCCCTCACCACGTCTGACAACGTAGCGGTTCGGCAAAATAGATCCATAGACTAAGTATTAGGCTTACAAAGAATAAGTCCCCAGGTCGATTTCTTCGACTAAAACAATCTTTAAGGAGGTGCTCCAGCATGGCCACAGTCAAATGACTGAAGCAAGTTAAAGAATAAAAGATAAAAAAATTATATATACTCACAGGTGTATATAAATATAAACATAATGAGAGAAAGTGAAAGATACTGTGAAGGACGATGTGAGAGAGTGAGAGAGAGAGAGAGAAAGAGAGAGAGTGAGAGAGGGAGAGAGAGGGGGTAGGTAGTTAGGCATTTTTGGCCCAATAATGTACACACAAATTATCGTACCTATACAAATGTGTGATGTGTGGGATTGTTCTTAAACGAGCACGCGCGCACATGCATTCATATCCACACATCCACACATATCCGCACACCCTCCACACGCGCGTTCAGAGAATCGCGTAACTATCACAGAAAGCTCCTGTAACTGACTTAGTTATTTGTCCACGTTGTAATTAGCTACAAAATAGTGTAATATAGAGTGAGAATGTGACTGAAAATCCGGAAGATAGGGTCGATGAAGTTATTTCATGAAGAATATATAAAACCATGAAGTCAGAATTTATGAGATGTAACTATATATTTACTTAACAACGTGACTTCCATAGGTTTACGGTCACTTTGCAAACGTCTTCATATAGTACGAATTTTATTATGCAAAAATAAATTATGTTTACGTTTACTTTAATAAATGTTTCCTTTAATATACAATACAAATGCAAATTTCTTCTTCTTCTTCTTCTTCTTCTTCTTCTTCTTCTTCTTCTTCTTCTTCTTCTTCTTCTTCTTCTTCTTCTTCTTCTTCTTCTTCTTCTTCTTCTTCTTCTTCTTCTTCTTCTTCTTC
>NC_068996.1:1538732-1543921 GCF_001194135.2 Octopus bimaculoides | reverse complement strand
GTTGATGTTCATACCAGTAAGCAGGAGTGCTGATTTTCTAGTGTATACATATTTTCCAATGTAAATACTGTCCTACCCCAATCATGGAGATTTTCATATTGGTTTGCTGTCAGCACAGGACATCACGAGAAGAGATGGCCTATGTTTCATCAAAGGTGTCACAGAATCTGCATTTAGGGTCAGATCCATTTTGAAGAACGTTAGCCTGGTAGTTTTTTGTATGAAAGCTTTGATCTTGTACAACGATATGAAACTCCAGTCTCTGTTTTCAATCCTGCACTTCGGAAACACTGATGGGTTATTGTTTGGTCTACATCAGCATTTTGACTTCGAAGTATATACTGTCCATGCAGAGGTTTTTGGCTTCACCGCTCCTCAATTTGATTCGACCCGTTCTTTTTTGCAGTCTGCTTGATCCATTTTGCTTGTTTTGTGGCAATGGTTTTTATTATTATTATTATTATTATTATTATTATTATTATTATTATTATTATTATTATTATTATTATCATCATCATCATCTTAATCATCATTATTATTATTATTATCATCATCGTCATTATTATTATTATTATTATTATTATTATTATTATTATTATGGCTGCCATATTATGAAATCAATTTAATTTGAAGCTCCGTAAGTTGTTGTAGTGATATATTTTTTTGGCCTTCTAAGGCTCCTTGTTTACATTTTTATTGTTACCATCGTATTTCTGACATTGTCTGGACTTAGCTGATAATATATTTCTTAAGAAACACCCCCTGATTTGCCAAGGGTGTACATCAATCTTTTTTTATTTCAATAAGTAACGTAAAAAGCAAATATTCTGCCATTTTCCATACTCATTTTAAGATGGTTGATAAAGAAATCACTATAATATTCGACGGCAGGACGTGCTCCTTGTCCGAAAAGAGAGAGAACACCGACATAGTATGGACTACACTAAATGGCGTCACTGTTGCGAACACATTTTCGTCTTTTAGCAGCGTCAAAACATTCGCTAACGACAATGACGACAACAACGACAACAGCAACAACTGCATAAATGACGACAACAACAGCAGCAACCACACAACAACAACAACCACAAAAACAATGATATTAACGAAGCGAAACTTAAAGAAGGAAAGCTAAATAAATAAAAATCAAGAAACGTGAATATCACCACTGCCACCGCCGCTACAATGGGGATTTCTTTTGCGAAATTTGGAAGATTTCCGCATAGACAAAGAAGATTTGAAAATCGCCATAAAAATTATTAAAAAGAAGGGAAGAAGTATAGCCCTAAAGCCTCCACCCGACATGATGGAGAATATTTTGAGATGCGTGGTCACATACCGCTGCATTAGAGTAAAATCGCACCGGGTTGAAAATGCTTCTGAGAACCAAATCCCCAAATGCCTTGGCGAATGTGGGAAAAAAAGACCCACATCACCTGAGGAAAGAAATTTGGGACTACTGAGGTAAGATATGGGACCGAAGAAGAAGCCAAGTGTCATTCCGTGACCACTTTGAAAAAAGAAGACTTCTTCTTAATCCCCAGGTATTGTGGCAAACGCTTTGCTAAGGTTATGGCGTTGAACGTGCCACCAGAAATATGCATCACCTGGTTAATGGCAGCCGTCTCGAGAAGTATAGAAAAAGATAATGTAACAATCTTGAAGGCAAAGAAAATACCTAAATAAAACTGGTGAGTTATAATTAGGGAACTGACCTCACAATGTAAGCGAGCCTATATCAACCAGCTACCCGGTATAATCGATCTCCCGGATGGTATACACCTGTCGGTATTAGTTGAGGATAGAGAGCCAAGATGCCACATATGTGGACCTTTAACTCACTTAAAGGATTTCTGCCTTGAAACAAGGAAAAACTAAACTCCTACTGCTGCCAACACTACAAACACAACAAATGCAAAATCAAGAAGTGCTCCGGACTCCTACACCTACAGCAGCACCCACTAACAAATCTAAGAGAAAGAGGGAGTCTACACTCGGTTTCTACGGAAAAGCAGGCTTCTTCTGAATGCTTTGCCTCCCAAACCAACATCAACAGCAATGATATAGAGAAAGAAGAGGAGACCGAACAATAGGTCATAATGACTAAAGGTGTGTGTGTGTGGGGGGGGGCAAAAAAGGAGAGTACATAACCCTACTCCAAGAACTTATCAAAAAGATACACAAAAACCACAATTGCAGCCCAGTTCCCTGAGACCCCTACAAAAACAACAAGAAAAAGGAGAACAACTTCAAAAGCAGCAACATTATCCACAACAGTATAAAATCACAGAAACCAGAAAACTCTTCAGACTGTAGGCGAAATGTATCCATCGGTTTGGCTGTTGTAAACAAATGCAACAGTGAAAATCAAAACAAAAACAAAATTGAGACAGAGGAAAATGAATTGGAGGATTTCTCTTCAAAATCCCGAAGGACTAGTTGTTAATTAAAACTATCCGAGAAAAATTCCCATGTAGTGTGGGGATTTAAAAAAAATCAATTGACACAGGGCTTTTTGAAGGGCCTTCTAATATATTTCCGCCATTAGAGACGCATGGAACTTCGGTGCTTCTCAAAAATCAAAGAGTTGACCTCCTCATTGTCTTTCTGCGATTAGCAGAAGTGAGATAAAATCGGAGTTTGTGAATTGCGTGGTTTGGGATCTATTATGAAGCAAGGTCACTTCCCCATTGATTTCAGATCCTCACTTGATTTAGATGTGGCTGCTATTAGTGAAACAAGAATGTCCGAAAGCACGATTTGGCATCCACTTTTGAGCACTACGAGATATTTTCATCTCGTCTATCGGGAGCAGGTGGCAGTGTAGAAGTGCTACTCAAGAAATCCTTGTATCTCCGTATTCGGGCTATCTTCCTGGACCAGGATAGTAGGTTGGTGATCCTGGACGAAAATGGCAGCGTAGGTGGCCTCTTTAAACTGGTAGGTGTTTATGCTGTAAGGTCAGATTTTTCAGGCGTCTTGACATATTCTTGAGAACGTCTCACACTTTAGCAGGAGTGGGGGACTGGCATAGTATTTTGGACGCACGGATGACTGTGTGGGTTACTACATAACATAAGTGGGTGTAAAAGTGTTGAAAACATGCTCAGGACATTCCAGCTTTCTGACAGGCACCGACTGGAATTTCCTGATATATCAGTGTAGACATGGAGCAACCACGTGTCATCCAGATCGTTGAATATTTGTTAGATCAGAGGATAGGGATAGCATAGGTTGTCCACAATTTAAATTGGTCGGCTATACAGATCACAATTTTGTGATATGCACAGTCCATTTAGATAGGACCTATAGACAGGAACCCGGTCACTGGAAGTTGAATGCATTCTTACCTATACGCAAAGACTACAGGGACCGGATTAACGAACTTGTTAAGTGGTAATTGATGGGGGGAAATCGTCAACAATCGATTCTACTCTAAAGTGATCGATTAGAGTAGAATCAGTAGCATTTAGAAAAGATTTAGCAATAGAAAGGAATAGATTAGAAGGAGAACTAGTTAGTAAACTAGAAGAAGATTTTAACAACCGACGTGTTAGCGACGAGAATGGATCTTGAACACTTTTTTGAGGTTATACACGAAGGGTATGCTGTCAGAGCTAAGACGCGTGCACTAAAACACGAAGTAACTAAAGCCATCCAATAGGCCGCGAATAGTAGAGATACGACTTTGAAAACCATGATCAGGTCTTTGACGGATCAGAACGGGCGCGTGCTACTCGCTTTTGAGCAATTGTATGCGGCTTTCCAGCAGCACATTGCGCAGCTGTTTGGAGAGCTGTTTGGGTCACAACAGTAGCGGACTTTACTTCGTGCCTGGATTACAGCGGCTCCCGATAGCGGACGTGAAATTCTGCGAAAAGCCGATTGCGGCCAATGGAATATGGGAGGCTATGAGCGATTGCACAAGTCACTTGTCCGGCGTGCTCGCAGAGTAACAAAACCGTTTTGCATGCATTCATTCAGTGTCCGGACATTGCTGACTTGTGGATTTATGTCGAACAGTTGCTGTCGCATGAGGGACAGATCCGTCTGTCAGCAGAGTCCGTAGTGATAATTGCTCCGCTGCCCTTTTCTAATCGAGCAAGCAAGGCAGTTTTCCTGTGCTTGGTGTCTGTCTGTGGTAGAAGATGTTGTCAGGTGATCGAGGCTACATGGAATAAGGACAGAGACATTCCTCTTTGGAAAGCCCTCATCGACTTTTTCAAGTTTAATATGAAAAGGTGAGGGTGGAGAGGGAGGTGCTGTCCTCAAGTGAATTGATCAAGAAGTGGGTGAAAGTTGCGAAAATGGCAAGTATAGACATATGAGTCGGACGGAAGGAGTTAGAGAGAGCACCTGCCTTTGGTATTCTGGGTGATCTGGGATGGTGGAGTACCTCAATCGTCCCTAGATGTCCTCTTGTATCCAGAATACTCCATCGCTATCAGATTTTGTTGTCTTTTTTCTTACTGCCGTATACTATGCATATTTCCCATCTTTTAATTTCTACCGTGTATACTTTTCTTCATTTTTTATCATTCTATAATATATGCATCCCCACACTATTTGTCTGTCTTTGTTTTGTCACCCTCAGCGTTTTCCCTGGTTGTAAATAAAAGAAAACATTATTATTATTATTGAGTGAGAGAGCAGTTCATGCCATCAAAATGGCACGCGTAAAATATACGTAGCCCAATATACCCATCATGACTACCCGACTGATAAGGGGACATTAGGCACATGCATCACAACCATATGTGCATGACATGGTGATCTCATATGAAAATAAACAGCGTATGACCTTGCAGGTGGGGCCCAGTTAGAATATTCTTCAGGTCGAGTAACCCATCCCGCTCAATGGTCCTTGAATAAGGTTTGTTTAAGGATCATGAATGAAACACCCATGTTTCCAAAGGTGAATTACCCAAACCTCAAGAATTCTTCTCAACAAATGGCTATGATACTCCCCCCACTACTTCTGCTCATGATCAGAGATGCACATATCGTCAGCCACCAAGGGACATGCTCAACTGGTTAATGTCGAACAAGTGACAAGCAAATCTGTGGTATTGAGCAGAAAATTTGCTGTAGCCTGCAAAATATTTGCTGTGGCCTCATTATTATTATTATTATTATTATTATTATTACTATTATTATTATTATTATTATTGTTGTTGTTGTTGTTGTTA
>NC_068996.1:1532728-1538580 GCF_001194135.2 Octopus bimaculoides | reverse complement strand
ATATTTGCTGTGGCCTCATTATTATTATTATTATTATTATTATTATTACTATTATTATTATTATTATTATTGTTGTTGTTGTTGTTGTTATTAAGCACTAGGGTCCATGTACTCGACGAGCCCCTTATCCACTTTTCAGGGATTTCAGCAATGAAGGCCACCGCTAATTAAACTGTTCTGCAGGTGCTCGTCCCTTATCGACGCTCACTTGTTGAAATGCAAGTGAATGCGGTGTGGATGGCTTGTGTGAATGAGTCTACTTTGAGCATGCACCATAGGTCAGAGTGAATGAAGTGTAGAGTGTTGCCGTCCAAAAGGGCGCTTGGCGATTGGAGGTGTCCGAGGCCTTTCTGCGCGGACCTTGCAGCCAATAAAGATAGAATTATTGTAGACGATAATATCGTGCCAACGTTCGCCTTATCATTATCATAATTACATTTTATAAGTTACTCCTAATTATGTGCATGTAAGCTCATGCAGAAATACACACAAAGATTTATACATAAGCGTGTAGATACACATATACAAACGAATTCACACATAAGCTTGCACACATACACCCCCCACACACATACACACTCACACACTAACACACAAACACACACACACACACACACACACACACACACACACACACACATGCACATGTGTATAAGAGAAAAAAAAGAAAGAGAAATCAGAAGACAGAGCTGCGCAAGCGCACACAAACGAAAACACGGATTCACGCATATGTCGAACATATCGCATCGTTTTGTCATATTGACATCATAAACCATATGTTGTCGTTGCGTTGGTAGTGATTTGACTTCTATCATTTCTGCTTCTCGTTTTTAAATTTTATTTTTTTCATTGTATCATTAATTTTTTTTTTTACTTTTACGTTTCTTTCTCTCATAAAAACATACAAAATGTATATATAAAAAAAAATGTCTGAAATATATTCTATTTCTTCAGTAGCACTTCCGTAAAGGTCGAACCGACATATTTGAAAGATAAAAGAAAGGAAACCAACATATGAAACCTCATCGCAAACAAAACAAAAATAAAACCACACCACCCACCCCATTATGTGTGTGTATGTGCTTGTGTTTGTGTATCTAGTATATATAACATATTCATATGTGTATGTGTGTGTATGTGTGTGAGTGTGTGTGTGTGCATAGTTATAAATATACATATGTGTGTGTGTGTGTGTGCATATCTATAAATACATATATATATATTGAGAGAGAGAGAGAATGAGAGACGTATACATATGTACATACATGCATATACATACAAACATACGTACATACATACATTCTTATACAAATATTCACAATATGTGTTTGTGTGTGACTATGTGTGTATGTATGTGTATGTATGTGTGCGTATATGTTCCATCATTCCATTCATGTCGGCCTGTCTCATCTTGCTAAGCAAATAAATTCTCATACTGACACGTTGTACTTTGTGTTAAACATTATGATGCATGCGAAAATCGTCGTAAACAGTAGAGAGGGAGGCAGGATAATAAAACAACAATACAATAAAAGAAGAAACAAACAAAAAGAGAGCACCACTAGAATGACGTTGAATGACGTGCATTAGTGGGTGGAGGTGAGAGTTGAAGATAGAGATATAGAAGTGACAACTAGATGATAAAAAGAAAAATGTGACCGCTTCTGACACTTTAGTATGTCATAAAATTGATTGTCCTCATAAAAGACAGCAAGCACACGAATATATCAGTTCTTGTTTAGGCAAAATGTTTGTAAACACGTTCGCGCGCGCACAGGCGTGCCTGTTTACTCATTCATATAAGTGTTTGCGTATTTTTCTTTTTTTTTTCTTGTATCAGTCATTAGAGTGCGGCCATGCTAGGGCACTGCCTAGAAGAATTTTAGTCGAACGAATCGATTCCAATACACTTTTTAAAGCTTTGTTCTTATTCTATCGGCCACTTAAATCGCAAAGTTATGGTGACGTAAACATAATAAACAGGGGCTGTCAAGCTGGGAACGGGGACAAACACAGGCACAAGGACACACACACACACACATTTATACATAATGGGCTTTCACTTTCTGTTAACCAAATCTACTCACAAAGCTTTGGTGGGCTCATGGATATAGGTGAAGACACCTGCCCAGCAGTAGGACTGAACCCGCAACTTTTTATCACAACGCCACCCAAGTACCTATGTGTGTGTGTATGTATATATGTATTTATGTATGGACACACACACACACATGTGACAGTAATATCAGCGTCAAACAGTGTTAAAGCATAGGTGAATTTTAGGTTAGTTAAAGCATATTTGTGACATATTTCAATTTCTAAAGATAAATTCACTGCAGTTACCATAAAGAAAATTTCTCTTCTGGTTATCAGTGGGAAATACGGAAGAGAAGCAAAAGATAACGGCTGATGAGCTAGAAACGCTGCATCTGGGAATCCGACAGATGCAACACTGGGCAGATTCGGTGTTGGGTAGATTCGACAGATTTCTTCACGGTAACTGCAGTAAATCTGCCTTTAGAAATTGAAATACGTCACAAACATGGTTTAACTAACCTAAGTTCGATTATACGTAAACACCGTTTTGCGCTAATACCGTTGAATGTCTCCCGACCTGACACAACTCGTAATAGCGTAACACAGTCAATGTCATTGACTGTATTTTAGTTAAATCTATGGTTCCGAATCTGCCCAGAGTTGCCTCTCTTCGGTATTTTCCTTTGTTAACGCATAGACAGATAAAAACGCTACATCTTGGAACCTGACAGGGAGTAACAGTGGTGTTTTAATGGCTTTCACCATAAGAGAGGCCTTTTCACTACAATAACAGTCGTGATTCTGACTTTAGAGGTTGAAGTATGTCCCAAACATGTCTTAACTAATCTAAAGTTTGTATAGCGCGTGTCTGTGTGTGTATGTGTGTAGTTTTATATATATATATATATATATATATATACATATATATATATATATATATATATATGTATATACATATATATATATATATATATTCATATATATACATATTCGTACGTGTATATATATACAAAAATATGCGCATATATGTGTGTGTATGTGTGTGTGTGTGTGTATGTGTGTCTGTGTAGATACATTTATTCCCATACATATACATGTATATACAAGGTGCGACTTCCATTACTTTTTGCATGGTCATTGATGTTTCGTTAGTGACGTTAAACAAATGATTATCACCAGAGGTTGGTGCACACCATGTGTTTGCTTTTGAAAAAAATATTCAGAACTAGTGGTTGCCCGGCCCTCATCCCGATCTGTACTATACTGAAACGCATTTATAAGACATCAATCGTAATGCCCATTCGTCAGATCTAGTTAAAGGTTGCTAGTTGCCACTCACCACGAGAAGAAGCTTAATATTCCAGCTTGCATGGTCGTTGCTCTGATGTTTCCTCTTCTGTGGAGTAGGCATTTCTAGCTGCGTTACTTTTAAGTTGTCCTTTTAACACCATTTCTCTTAAGTGGGCTTCTCTATCGGCTTGTGGTCCCAACCTTGGTCGTTTCTGCTATGATGTCTCGTGTTTCGTCGAGCGGAATTGTCTATCGGCTTGAAACTTCGGCTGTGATGTTTCTTGTTCCTTCAAGGGGGCTTCCCTTGTTATTTCACAATGGAGTTGTACTTCTTGTTGCTCTAGTGTCTCCATAGCATTTTGTTGTCTCTCAGATTGCAAGCAATCCTGTCTTTCTACTTGTGTTTCCCTGGCTATTCCACCTCTTGAGCGTCGGACTTCATATGATTGAAAGGTATTATGTTTTCTTCTATGCATCATATTATATGTTCTCAAATAAAATATAAATAACAAAATAAATCCCGTAACATTTACACTGCGAACAAAAAGAGTATGCATTTGTAAAGAACCGGTGTTATAAAAAGAGCTAGGCAAATAATGAATCGAAGTGTTAATCAGTACATAGACGATTCTATTGTAAATTAAAGTACCGAGAACAACTTGTCAGTTTTATCAATTTAAAGATAATTCGACAAATAAGATGGATGGACGGTTAAATACTGACCAAAATGAGTTTTCAAATGCAAAATAAATCATTTTAAAACTAAATAAACGCTTATTTGAACATGCTTATTCGTATTTATTTGAGATACACTATACCGTTGTATAATATTTTACAAAGTTGAACAAAAAATGCATAGTAACAAATGATAATATTCAATAATACGACCTCCTTTCTTTCTAATCAGTTCCAAAAGCTTCTTATCAACTGAAGAGACAGGATTTTGTAGTTGCTGCATTAGAACACTATAACAAGCATCACATTTTGCTCTCCTAAGTTCATCTAAGCTGGAATATTGCTTACAATTCGCATAAACTTTTCCCTTAATGATGGATCAAAAATTCTCTGTCGGGTTAAGGTTAGGACTATATAAGGGCCAAATCATAATATTGGATTCCAAGATGTCGTGACCATTCAGACATTTCATAGAATACTTTGTAGCGTGTCCTTCATGAAAAAATTCAATGCTCTTTTCTCTGCCGATTGACTCTGATACCAAGGAAGGAAATTATCTCTCAGAAATTGACAATAGTTTACAGAATTTATTTTAACTCCTTATGCAACTCTGAGAGGACCAACTATTTTGTTTCCAAGCAATCCAGTCCTTCTTGTCGCCTCCTCAAACGTCGGGACAACCCAGTGTCGCTCTACACTTGACTGTCCAAAGTACATCGGGAGAATTCTGTTCTATATACTTTTCTGCACATGCCAAGTTTTTCACACGTTGGTCTTTCGAAAGGGGTGTTAAAATTTCCATCTTTTTGACACTACCAGTCATTCTTAAATAAGCTTTTTCGGGTGCTTTTTGGCACATTGTTGATGCCAGCTACTTCAAAATTCTTACTACTCATTGCATAGAGATTTTTCATCATGGTATACTTCAGTTTTCGTTCATTTTGGGGTCTCAGCTGACATTAACTGGAGTTCTTTGCAAACAATTTTTAGCCACCAAATAATGGGAAAAAAATTAGTCTATATATTATCTGAAACAGAAACAATATCACATTAATACAGCAGAAAATTCATAAAGAATAACTTTCAATATGGAATATTCAAATAGGGTTCACAAGGAAAATATACAGTGTAATAAAAAAATTTTTTAATGAATACTTCGCTATGTTTTCTGTTCGCAGTATAATACATTTTTTTGTTTCTAAATTCAATCATGTGGCTATGTTTTATCCAACGATCACGCTTCACAAACGTCCGTCCAATATAACAATAAAACTTTTTATAGACAGCATCAAACTTCATTCCACAAAATGAAAATACGGTTGCTTCGAATCAGCACGTGTAACACAAGGAACGTTCATATTTCGATATAGAAGTAGACTATACATATATACATACACACCTACATATATAAATACATACATACATATATATATATATAGACTGGAACGAACACGACACAATGAAGTAGAGAAATTTGAAAAGGCAACACGAAACCGGTTATTTCTCAAAATACAATGTTTATATACCAAAAAGATTTTATAACATTTTTCTAACATTTTTCTTACATTTTTCTGACATAATTTAAATATATACTTTAACCATGTAACACAAGCCTTCTGTAGTTTTTTCACTCTTATTATATTTTATATATATATATATACACACACACATACATGTATGCGATTCTGTCAACTCATGGCTTGACACTTCAACCCTCGTGGATATCCCCTCACCACTATCCATACAATTTTTGCCAGAGCACACTCCGTGGACCGTAACTCTACTCTCCATCCCCGCCGTTGCCCGTCTCCCATTTCCTCTTATCTATCACCCCTCCATCCTGCTCCTCT
>NC_068996.1:1526095-1531332 GCF_001194135.2 Octopus bimaculoides | reverse complement strand
GGTCACACACCTGCTCGAAATATATCGATGCTGCTGTGCATCATTAACAACCTAGAGGAGATATCCTCTTGAGGTTAAAAATCGCAGTAAAGTTTGTTTGAACGAACAGCCATGTTGAAGTGGCTACGGACATTACTTGCTAGTACAATTATTGAGTTGATCACTTAGAGAGATTTCAGAAATAGTCTTTTTGATAATATATATATATATATATATATATATATATATACACACACACATACATGTATGCGATTCTGTCAACTCATGGCTTGACACTTCAACCCTCGTGGATATCCCCTCACCACTATCCATACAATTTTTGCCAGAGCACACTCCGTGGACCGTAACTCTACTCTCCATCCCCGCCGTTGCCCGTCTCCCATTTCCTCTTATCTATCACCCCTCCATCCTGCTCCTCTAACTCACTTTTCTCCGAGCCTTCGAGCGACTACAATCCGACCCTCCACTTCGCACATCTTTCCCCAACGTACCCCTTTTCTCCTTCAAACGAGCCCAAAACTTAGATGATCTCCTGGTCCACAGATTCTTTCCTAATCCCACCTCCCGACATGGCTCGTTCCCCTACTCCCGTTCATACTGCCGCACTTGCCGCGACCTCTACAACACCATCGTCGTCCCTATCATATCTCTATCTCCTTTAACAACGTCATCTACTGCAACTTCTTCTCTTGTTGCCCTTCTCTGTACATCGGTCAAACGGGACGCCATATGGCTGACAAGTTCGCAGAGCAATTCCAAGACATTAGACACGGCAATGACACCCCGCGCTATATCCGCCCTACCGATCATTCATTACAACACTTGCCTGTGTTCGGATTGTCTTTGCACAGTGGCCATCCGGTCTCTCGCCTTCGCCAAGAACTGGAATTAATCTTCTTTCTTCGCTCATTTGCGTCACTTGTGCCCAACTCCCCTCTCCTCTCCTCTCTTCATCTGACACCTACTTCCTCTCTTCACTCCTACTACCTCTCCTATCCTCTCTTGCTCTAACACTTACTTCCTCTCTTCGCTCCTACCCACCTTCTTCCTTCATTGATACCCCTACCCCCACCCCACTTCCCACATACTCTACCCTACCCCCATATCTACACCCCCACATCCTCACTCCATCCCACATTCTCACTACACCTCCACATACTCACCCCCACAATTATACCCCACCCTCACATCCCCACACCCACACCGCCCCACATCACCACATCACCACACAACACATATTACAGACGCACACACGCACATATCCACACGTCGAAGTCACTAGACCCTATCCGTAAACACACACCCACTTTCATAAACACCTACGCACATGCACCTTCGTTTTGGCATCACCCGTACTTTATTATCTCCTCTCTTCCATAAAACAAACATACAAATCTGCGCATACACTAACACCAAATACTGCACACACACACACATATGCACAAATACCTAGATGAGGTTGATAAAAGTTCCAATGAAGGAGCCTTGAATCTATGTTAGAGTCCGGCTCTTTCTCTATTGACAAGAAATACATACATACATACATACATACATACATATATACGTACTTACATATATACATACATACATGCACCCACACACATATGTATAAATTTAACGTATTTTCATAAGGTATGATAGAAAGAAAGCTATATTCAATCAATAGGCCCCAGCCCACCAATCGCTTGAGAGGATTTGCTAGATGGAAACTGAAGTTTCTCAATCCTTTTACCATAACGAACAAGTTGCTTTAGATTCCAATGCATCTAATCGGAGTAATATCTGGAATGCAATATAAATTCCGTAAGCGTATGTTTCGTTCAAAATAACCGTTCATTGTAAATGTTCCCTCAACTATAGTTCGTAAAGTTTTAGATAAACCAAACCTAAACACATCCTTAAGTACAGTCCGTATCATAAAATTTTCAATAGCCAGACTTTTATACTGGCTTATTCTACCATGCTTGATAACATTAGCGAATATATTGAAGATTTAACCGTAGTAAATTAAATCGTACAACTAATAACACTCTAACTACTGGCGGCCTCTCTAATACTCATCCAAATAACTGCAATACCAGATCTAATTCAAACTATCTGTAAACTGATGCGTATGGTTTTTATCATAAGGCTGTTAATGACATTCGACCAGGACCCGTTATACCCACCAATAATCAAACTAATCTTGGTCTATATAACATTTCTAATGAAGCAAACCTCACTGGAATAATCATAAATCTACATCTAGACATAGTTTAGACTAAAAGTAAACCTCTAACTAAATTCTCTCAGTGATAATAACACTAAATATAAAACTATTATGTCTATTGTATGTAATATATACCATATAAAGGTGGTGGTGGTGGTGGTTGTGTGTGTGTGTGCTCTGTGTACCTGAGGCGTTAATAACATTACCTGAGGCGTTAATAACATTACCTGAGACATAATAACATTAAATCGAATATCAATGTGCTGAATTCATTATCAGCACCTAAGAAACAAATCGTTCCTATATGCTACCTACACCTAACCTTACTCTAAATTATTAAACCTACATGGATAAACTTTAGGACATTGATTCATTGATTCATGCAACTGAATAATTTCTTAAACATGGGTGACCATAATTTCATCTCGCCTTTTTAATAGATAATGTATCAGAGTGTATTCCACCCTTTTGATGTTTATAAAAATAATTGATAACCCATTAATATCTAGCACTCCAGTCTATCATATCCATATTCTATGCCCTAATTATTTTTTTATTTATCACTGAAGTTGTTACTCTTTGATGACCGCAATGATAATTCATCTTCTCGAAACTAATCTCAGATATTTTCTTATATAATTATTATATTTCATTCATTTAAATTACATTTAGAATTCCATTAGTAGATACATTATAATAGAAGTGTTCAGTCTTTAGCATATATTTACATACATATGCTCGTAAATGAGTTTTATATATATATATATATGCGTGTGCGTGTGTGTGCGTGTGCGTAAAAGCTCATGTATATATATAAATATACGTATATATATATATATATATATATATATATATATATATATATATATATATATATATATATATATATATATATATATATATATATATATATATATATATATATGTATATGTATATTGAGATATTATGTGCGTATGCGTATATATGTATATGCACACACACACACACACACACACACACACACACACACACACACACGTATATATATATGTATGTATGTATGTATGTATGTATATGCCGCACCGCTAACCCTAACTCTCTGCATATTTCTTCATATTCCTTTCTGTTGAAGAGCGTTGGCTCGAAACGTAAAATACTGTTTTATTTTTCCCGGGCATGAAACTTGTACACTTACTTGTTGTTCATACACCTGTCTTCATATTTTCTTTATCCATAATTTTCAACCATATATAAATATTTGTATATATATGTGTGTGGTGTGTGTGTATGTATGTATGTATGTATATATATATGTATATTATATTTGTAAGTGCGTGTATATTTATATATTTATATGTATAATCTATTCATCTATCTATCTGTTTATCTATCTATCTAACTATATATATACATATATATAAGGCAAATAAGAAATTCTGGGTAAACGTCTGTTTCTACACCTACTCATACCTACTATTCAATTTCGATACTGCCTTGCAATAGTAAGTACTTGGCTATAAACACATGGGTATACTTCCAGTACATTGGATATTTATTATCCCTTGGATGGTTGCTTAACCTCTAATTCACACGCACGCACACACACACACACACACACACACACACACACACACACACACACACACACATACATATATATATATATATATATATATATATATATATACTATTCTACCTCCGGTCTTCGAGCATTATTCTTTCTACCTTTTTCCCATTTATGTGATTACTCTGGTACACACACACACACACACACACACACACACACACACATATATATCGATCTGTTTGTCTATATTTATATGCATGTGTAGATGTGTAGGTGTCAGAATGTGTATGTATATAAGTGTGTATATATGTGATGTGTAGGTGTAGGTGTGTAATTTTATACTTATAAGTACGTTTATAGTTTATATGCTTCTGTACTTTTGTTTATTTATGTAGATGTGAGTAGTTTTTTGGTACAGTGTATTGGGTGAAATATATTTTATGGTGTCACTGAAACATGTGATTAAAATTCTTAAAGGTCTAAATGCTTTTTTGTGCGGTCTTTTGACCCTTTTGCTTTATTTTGAAGCTCATTATTATTAATGCTATTTCTTTGTGTAACTTTTAAATCTAACGCTGTCTGTTTCCTATGTAGCTATGTATTCAATTGCTTGGGCTAGAAATTCATCTATATCATATTTCTATGTTTTCTTTAAAAATTATATTTAAAGATATTCTGTTTTGATATTTACTTTATCTACTTTTTTGCCTCTTCTTGTTCTTTGTTTGCATTAAGAATAGTCAAATCTCTGAATATCTGTTTCGTACTTCAATTAATATGAAGATACCAAACCAAACTAATTTTACGAAGATTTGGCCTTCCATACATTGTATATGTAGTGAGAAAATTTTACGTGTATATCTAGAGTTGAATTGTTGGTGTAAGCATGATGTCCTGATCATCTGCTGAGCTAACTTTATTTATTTACGCTGACTGTGGATATATAATTCCATTGCATAATACATGGTATGCATATTAACGCAGTCATGTATACATCGGATATGAATGATTTATATGACATGAAAGTCATGTATTTTGTATAATTAAGATATAAAAGACATCATATAAAACATAAATAAAACTTCCAAACGAGCAAGCTAATTAAAAGCTTGTTTCTAATGAGAAAAGACGATGGCAACGAAGAATTTGTAGCTTTCCTTATTTTGCGGCAAATTGAAAGAATGAATCTTATCACCAATAACTTTAAGATTTTACATTTCAAGTTCAGAACATGTTCTTTATGCAAAATGACCTTGGAAAGTTGCAGCATCTTACGTCCAATGTAGTAAAAATTATTATTCACTTGGGAAAGGTATGCGATGGCTATGATGATAATCCAAATGAATTACGAAACACACTTTGAAACGAGTCTTCGTCTACACCACATTAACTGAGTATCAATCTTCTTCTTCTTCTTCTTCTTCTTCTTCTTCTTCTTCTTCTTCTTCTTCTTCTTCTTCTTCTTCTTCTTCTTCTTCTTC
>NC_068996.1:1523230-1525883 GCF_001194135.2 Octopus bimaculoides | reverse complement strand
TCTTCTTCTTCTTCTTCTTCTTCTTCTTCTTCTTCTTCTTCTTCTTCTTCTTCTTCTTCTTCTTCTTCTTCTTCTTCTTCTTCTTTTCCTTCTTCTTCTTCTTCTGCTTCTTCTTTTTCCTTACCTCTATTCTGTTCAACGTAAATCTGGCTAACCTATGACCAAATATTGTACATGTGATCATGCTGTTTTATTTAGACATTTTTATTTAGCATTTCTAGGCGCATTTTAGCCGACGTGAATTTTATATGTTTTTAAAAGACAACAGAGCTTGATTTGAGGTTGATTTTGCTGCTATTTCTAACACGTTAGTCAGAAATGTAAATCTTCATCGTTAGAGAGTTTTAAATCATGTACCATAAAACGTTTAAAATTTTGACCTCTTATGACATTCACATTAACTCTAGAAATTTTGGAAGAAATAAAGAATTCCGTGGAGATAGTGAACGAAAGAGTTTAGATACAACGAATACTACTAATGCCTACATAAGTTACAGAAAGTAAAATATGATGTAGAAAATATGATAAAATGCAAGCAGAATTTTGCAAGCAAACGACAACAAACGCTCAATGAAACAATGAACTGGCAAAGCAATCCCCGAGAGAAAATGGGACTACTGGGAATATGTAAGAGATAAGCTGCAGAAGACAAGCACGTGCAAAAACATGGTGTACATCACACGAATTTTACCATTTCAGAACGGCACTTGTCTCTTCAGCTTCCACATTACAAACAGAAAATATAACTCCACAGCTGCCATTGGACGCTATAGTGCGTCAATGGAGTAACACACTTTGATGATCATCTTAGAAACAGCAGGTATCATATTCTTTTGTTTAATTTAAGGCATGTTGCAAAAATATGAGGTAGAATGTTTGTGTAACACAGCTTGATAACTGTATTTGCAATGTGTTTCTTGTGGATTATTTATTTAATCCAACCCGCCATGGTAATATCATTTGCAATCATATTCGTTCTATTACTGCGATTTGTTGTAGCGCCAAAGCGCAGAGTAATTAATGTTGTTATGCTAGTGATGTAGTGTAGTGCTGGTGTGCTGTGTGGTTGTAGTGGTGTTTTTTTTCTGATTTGGTTGTGTTGGTGTGGTGTATGATGGTATCGGTGTGGTGTACAATAACAATGGTGTGTTTTCTGGCAGAGGCAGTTTTTCTTGTATAGTAGTGTTGGTGTAGGGTATGGCAATGTTGGTCTACTAAATAGCATTGTTGATGTATTGAAGGACTCTTTTAATGAATTGTATTATAGTATAGCTGAATTATATGTTAATGTTAGCATGTTTTGAAAATTGAGTTTGGTATGGTGGTGTTGGAGTAGTGTTTCCGTGTATACTATATGTTAGTGAAATTACTGATAATGTTTATCCGATGTAAATTTATTTTCGTGTTTGTTTTATTCTAGTTTTCTCACCTAATTAATTTTACTTTAGAACAGAACGCCGGAGGTTTTATTACAAGACGCATTTGATATATTTCAACTAATATTATCGAAAACTTTGTGTAGATGACACGTATTTATATCAATAAATGTAGATTTAGTTCTGGGCTTTCTAAAATGTTTTGAAAGGATGTTAAGTGAGGATTTTTATAAACAAATAGAAATGTTTTATTTCGTTGTGATAGTCATTTTAATCGCAGATATTAATACGTCCTTTCGAGAAACTAGTCGACAGGGCGCAGACGTGCGCCGTGCCGGGTAGGAGTATCCATGACAACCTCCATCTGATCCGCTACATCATGGACAGGGTAGTTAAGGAACCTGGCATGGGTGGGGCGCTGATCAATTTGGATCAATCAAAAGCCTTCGATAGGGTAGACCATCACTACTTGGAAGCCGTCCTCATAGCGGCTGGTTTCGGTCCCGTCTTCCGCGGTTGGATCGCTGCCTTATACAGCGACATCCGCTCGGTAGTTCGCGTAAACGGTCATCTATCCAGACCTTTCGGCATCATGCGTTCGGTTCGTCGAGGATGCCCCCTCTCGGCCCTTCTGTATGTATTGACTCTTGAGCCTCTACTGCGGAAGCTGGCGACGCTGAGGGGCATCCCACGAGAGCTGGGATGTGGGACAAGCGTGTCTGCATACGCGGACGACGTCACCGTCATAGTGTCGAGCCAAAAGCACATCGAGCTGGTCGCCGAGAGACTAAAAGAATCCGAAACGGTAACAGGAGCAAAAATTAACCGGGATAAGTCAGTGGGCTTGCGGCTCGGCACCTGGAGAAGCAAGCCCATGCCGTCTAACAGCGTCTCCGCTGTGGGACGCTGAACCGACGGGCCGGTTAAATTGCTCGGAGTCTGGTTCGGTCCAGATCTCCAAATGGAGAAGAACTGGGGCGAAATAACGACTAGGGTGGTCACTCTCACCCGGCAATGGGCCGAGAGGAAGCTATCCCTAAAAGGTCGGACGGAGGTGGCGAACGAGTACATTGCATCCGTCATCGAATACCGTCAGACTGTCGTGCCTTGTCCCGACCCTACCATCACCAAACTGGAACGCATACTCTTCCACTTCTTGTGGAAGGGAAGCGTTCCGATGGTTAGGCGATCCATTTGCAGTCAACAGCCGCTAAATGGAGGGCTGGGTATGCCGTGGTTGATGATGCGCTTCATAGACGACGGTGAACAGGTGTGGT
>NC_068996.1:1516607-1521801 GCF_001194135.2 Octopus bimaculoides | reverse complement strand
TATATATATATATGTGTGTGTGTGTGTGTGTGTGTGTGTGTGTGTGTGTGTGTGTGTGTGTGTGTATAAAATTGTGTGAGTGTGTGTGTAACAGTTGGTTGTGTTCGAGAGTATAAACCGGGATATTTGTTCTGCTGCAAGTTATAGGTACTTCAATTTCATTGTCGTCGTTATAAATTGCAGCGTTCTATTAATAACCCTGTACGGTACTACTGTATACCATTAAATATACATAAATGATTTCATTCTTATAAAAAATATTTTATGATTAAAGGAAAAGAAATAAAATTCAATCAATGAAATGATCAATGTAATAACGGGATGGAATTAACGAAGCATTAACTGTAAATAAAAAAAAAAGCAACTCCATATCCTGGAAAATATGAAGGTTATTATAATTTAATGCTTTTCTGTCCGAAAAGAAAAATTAATTGAATGAATGGATGAAAGAGTTTTAGGTAGAATGAAAGTTAAAAAGAATGAATGAAAGCAGGAAAGGATGGAGAAGGAAAATAAAACACGGATCGAAAGAACAAAAAATAAATGAACAAGTAAATTAATACATAATGAAAAATATAGTAGAAACAATAGAAATGAAATAGGGCAAAAAAAAAAAGAACAAAAGAGAAAGAAAGCAATGAATCAATGAATCAATCAAACAAAAAAGAGCAGAAAAGAAGAGAAGGATGCCGAATTAATTAATTAATTAATCGAGCAGGGATTGATTGATTGATAGGTGGGATAAAAGTAAAAAAAAAAAAAATGAATGGAACTAAAAACCAAAACGCCCCTAAAAAACAGCGTTTAACATAAAAGAAAAAGGAAAGAAACAAAAAAGTATGAAAACAGATCGAGGAAGGAAAGTAAAAAAGAAAATAAAAGGTTAGAAAAGTAAAAAAAAAAAAAAAGAGTAAATAGCGAAAGGAAATGAGAAGGGAAGAGAAAATAAAGGTTGGTAAGGAGGAAATCAGCAAACAAGCAATCGCGAATGAAAATAAATAGTTAGACAAACATGGATGAAGTCCGGTACAAAAAGCGTAGATATATCGGTAAATAATACCAAGTAAATATTCATGCATAGATGAATTGACAACAACAACAACAACAGAACGGACTCGTCACGCCCTCATCTTACATAGCGCTAGTCTATCGAAAACCTCTCGTCCTTTCCTTCTATTATGACCACTACAAACCAACGGTCGTATAGAGTGAGTTAGTCGCTCGTCTTGCGAAAAGAAGCAGCAAAATCAATCTCAGATAACTCATTCTACCAAAAAAAGAATGATGGAAGAAAAAGAAACTCGAGGACTCATTGGATAGGGTAATTCCTATATAGAATATGTTTGAAAATATAATGCATCAGCATAAAGAAAGGATGACATGGACACGATTAGAGAACTTTCGATGACAGATTTTGATCAAGACAAGCTTGGTGCTAAATAGTAACACCACAAAGTTTATTATCAACAGACACCAGCACACAAGCTGTAGCAGCAATATTTTCACAACAACCAGTAATGCACGCAACTACAATCAACTTTAGCAGAAGAATCACTGTGCTCACGACTAACGTTTAACATAACAAAAAGCTACAAAAAAAGTCACCATAACTGTCGTCCTTACTGACCCCCCATCAATACTCGAAACTACACCACTATATTATCATAGTACAGTACCACACTACGTACTCTCCCAATACACTATTACCTTCCCACCATGTCTCAATCTCATCTTCGCAAAACAAAAACTGTAAACAAGAGTAAAAAGTAGCGTAAAAAAAGGAATATCATGTAATATATACACTTCCACTTTCTTTCTCATTAACTCTCATTAACTCTCTCACTCTCTTCCTCTCTCTCTCTCTCTCTCTCTCTCTCTGTAGCACACACACACGCACACACACACACATATATATACGCATATATTAAAATGTGCATAGCTATGCAAGCACATATAAATCATGCACTTAAACATATTTGTGCATATGTAATAATATATATAATATATGCAAGTATGTATGTGTGTGCAAGTGTGCGTGTGTACATACCTACATATATCTATATATATATATATATATATCTAGTGAGAGAGAGAGAGAGAGAGAGAGAGAGAGAGAGAGCGAGAGTGAGATCGTTGGCTGGATGGAGGGATAGATAGATAGATAGATAGACAGACAGATAGATAGATAGATAGATAGATAGATAGATAGATAGATAGATAGATAGACAAGTAGATAGATAGATAGATAGATAGATATATAGATAGATAGATAGATAGATAGATAGATAGATAGATAGATAGACAGATAGATAGATAGATAGATATACATATATTAACACATCCTTTTCTTATTTACACCACCTGTCCTCGTCTGTTGTTGTTTTTTCGTATATTCTCCCATATATATATATATATATAGATAGATAGATAGATAGATAGAAAGATAGATAGATGTGTTTATCATTTTTGCGGTGAGAATATGCGTTCATATTTCTGTATTAGCATATACGATCGTACTTATATAAGGCGGGACATTCTCCATTGTGATCCTAACTGTGTGTGTGAGCGTGTGTCTGTGAGTGTGTGTGTCTGTGTGTGTGAGCGTGCAAATGCGGGGCGTGTGTGACTATGTTCATTGTATGACTAGGCTTGTCTGTGTATGTGTGTATGGGTATCGGATGAAAAAGGGTGGCACCAATGTTTTTTGTATTATATTTTATTGTTAATGTATTTTTTTTAAGTATATTCCTTCTTTCTATCTGTGAATCGTATGTGTGCGTACATGAAGTCTGTACATGGTGCAATAAAGGCAAAGCGAAAACACAGCACAAAGAACATAAACTTGGTATTCGTGATAGAAAACAAACAATCTCGTAAAGAAGCATCGACCGCTATGAGGCTAGTTGATCACGTATTACCGGTTAAGGCAGCTGTTTAAAACAAAGTGTGTTGTGCTTCGAAGACATTTTGGTCACGTTAGACTAGCCGTTTGCATATTCAAAACGTGAGGGCCGTCGTTTAATTCGACACAGAGGGCTTTTAACATAGACACACGGACCCACTCCCACACATCTACAATTTCTTGTACACATATACATACACCTACATATCTCATATATACGTAGGGAAAAAAGCATACACAGATACACACGCACGTAGAAACATGTACATTACATACGTACATATATAATTACATACAAATGTGTGTGTTTGTACTGCAATGCCAACATGATGGCGTATATGCGTATTTTTCTCTCTCTCTCTCTCCCTCTCTCTCTCTCTCTCTCCCTCTCTCTCTCTCTCTCGCTGTATGTGGGAATTAAATCTATACATATACGCAGGCTAAATTATATGTATGCTTGTGTGTGCTTGTGTGTGTGATGGTTGCAAAGGTATGTCTTCAGAACATAGTCAAACATATTTATATAGAGAATACCAAAGAATGTGTGTGTGCGTGCGCGTGCGTGTGCGTGCGTGCGTGTGCGTGCGTGCGCGTGCGTGCGCGTGCGTGCGCGTGCGTGTGTGTAAAGATAGATTGAATGACAAATAGACAGGTAAAGAGACAGATAGGTAGATACATGAATGTATAGCACTTTTAAGTAAGATTTCTTTTTCAACCCCAGGTAAAGCCTGAAGATCCTATATTAACAGCATTCCAGTTATTACTAACTGTCGTTTGTAAAGGTGCATGGGACTGCATTTTCTAAAGTGTTTTTTTTTATTGTTTTTTTTAATATTTCTAAGGTCGAATTGCGCCATTCGAAGATTTAGCTGCTGACTTCAACAGGTCACTTGACCAAGGACACCACTGCTGGCAGAATTTGGAAAATCTGAGTGTTTAGTAGCCTTAGCATTATAAGTTTAATTTATCGGATATGTGATTACCCTCAGTGCAGGAAATATCGTCAGTTTGTGTATGTCATGTTTAGGGAAGGCATGAAGTAATATGATGATAAAATCCTTGGATTGATTATATTTAATTAAATGCCAGGTGTTAGGGATGACTAAAATTTAGAATATAATCAAGACCACACATTTCACATTAGTTCTAATAATAACGCGTTCAAATTTTCGCACAAGTCCTGCAGTTATGAGGGGAGTGGAAAGATAATTACGCCCACCACACAGCTCATATATTCTAAACGAAAAGTATAAAATGCAAAATCAATTTCGGTGGTATTTGAAGTTAGAACGTAAGATCGGCAAATATATTGGTCCAAATTTTGGCACAAGGCCAGCAATTTTGAGAATAAAGTGTATATCGATTACATCGGCTCTAGCACATGATTAGTACTTCATTTTATGGCCGGGCTAAGTGCAAAGTTCTTCTGAGCTGGATTTGAGCGCCGCACAGCAAAGAGCTACGAAAATAGCCGCTCAGTATTTGTCCGCTGTCCTCATTGTTCAGCCAGATCACCACATGAGTAGTAATAGCGTCACTAGTAGTAGTAGTAGTAGTAGTAGTAGTAGTAGTAGTAGTAGTAGTAGTAGTAGTAGTAGTAGTAGTAGCAGTAACAGCAGCAGCAATAGTTTCTTTTATGGGCACCACGCCTGAAATATTGTGGAAGCAGTTGAGTCGATGACATTAACAACGTCTCAACTGGAACCTATTTTATTGATACGGAGACAATGAAAGGCAAAGTCAACCCCAACGGAATCTAGACCCGGCGTCTGGTGTGCTAACGATTCTACCAGGTCGCAGCGATTATAATAAGGATAATGATAATAATGATGATAATAATAACAGTAAATATTCTGCTCGATACCACAGATTTGCTTGTCAGTTCTTTTACCTTAACCGGTTGAGGATGTACCTTGGTGGCTGACGATATGTGCATCTCTGACCATGAGCAGAAGTAGTGGGGGAGCATCATAACCATATGTTGAGAGGAATTCTTTGGGGTTTGGATAATTCAGTTTTGGAAACATGGGTAATAATAATAATGATACTAATAATAATAATAATGATGATGATGATGATGATGATGATGATGATGATGATGATGATGATGACGACAACGACGACGACGACGATGACAACAACAACAACAACAACAATAATAATAATAATAATAATAATAATTATAATAATAATAACTGGAACGACTCATGTACTGAGAAGAGCATTATCGCTGCGAAAACAACATCCATTCATGAATTTTTTTATTCAGTAATTCTTTTTTTTAAAATACAT
>NC_068996.1:1515693-1516597 GCF_001194135.2 Octopus bimaculoides | reverse complement strand
ATAATAATAATAATAATAATAATAATATTAATAATAATAATAATAATAATAATAATAATATTAATAATAATAATAATAATAATAATAATAATAATAAATGCCCGGATGCAGTACCAGGCAGTGGCTCTCATGGCTTCTGATCTTAAGTGATTGGAAGTGTTATCATGTACATTGTTTTGTCTTGCTATAAAAGATGGACTACAGCAAATATTCTGCTTAATACCACAGATTTGCTTGTCAGTTGTTTTACCTTAGCCAGTCGAGCATGTCCCTTGGTGGCTGACGATATGTGCATCTCTGATCATGAGCAAAAGTAGTGGAGGAGCATCATAGTCGTGTGTTGAGAGGAATTCTTTGGGGTTTGAATAATTCACTTATTCAGGGACTTTTTCAGCGGGATGGGCTACTCGACATGAAGAAAATTCTAACTGGGCTCCACCTGCGAGGTCATGCGCTGTTTATCTTGATATGATATCACCATGGCGCGCACATATGGTTGTGATGCATGTGCCTAGTATACCCTTATCAAACGGGTAGTTATTATGGGTATAATGGACTTCGTATATTTTACCCCAGTGTCACTTTGATGGCATGCACTGCTCTCTCACTCAATAATGATAATAATAATAATAATAATAAAAACAATAATAATAATAATAATAATAATAATAATAATAATAAAACAATTCCTATCATAGTAGGTGCCTTAGGTATAATAAAAAATATTCAACAAATACATAACAAAAATACCAGGACTTACAAATATATATAACATAAAGAAAATTGCACTACTGGGTACTGCACACATCCTACGTAAAACACTTTCAATACAGTAACCATAAGAGCACCACAGCAAACCACAGCACATACCCAAGGCGCACAGAGCTGCACTCGGTAGTGAAGT
>NC_068996.1:1503099-1513623 GCF_001194135.2 Octopus bimaculoides | reverse complement strand
AATGTAAATAATGATAATAATAATAGAAGGAAATGCGCCAACTGCTGCTGCAAAGAAAATAAAATTAATTGCAAAGACAAAAGCACACGAAAAATTAGCTAGCAGATGGGAACAGAAACCTCTGCATGGCAAGTATGTGGTTCGTAGGAAACAAGCTTATGTCGACCAGAAACGCACGCATCAGTGGTTACGAAGTTCAGGGCTAAAAGCAGAGCGTGAAGGTTTCATATTGGCTGCTCAAGACGAAAGCTTATTAACCCGGAACTACCAAGCCAATGTGATTAAAAATGGAGCTGACCCCAAATGCCGATTTTGTAACGATGCGATTGAAACTATAGACCACCTAATCTCAGGGTATAGAGTCTTAGCACCTGTAGAATATAAAGCAAGACATGACAGATTTGGCCAGTATTTACACTGGACAATGTCAGCATTATAAAATCAAAACCGCTGACAAATGGTATAAACACCATCCTGAAGCTGTGACTGAGGGAGAAAATGTATCGATTCTCTGGGACTTCCCCGTATATACCGACAAGACTATTAAAGCTAATAACCGGATATTATTATAAAAGATCAGACAAAGAGGACGTGTTTATTAATTGACATGAGTATTCCCTGCGATCATAATATAGCGGTGAAAGAATTTGACAAGGTCAGTAAATATAAAGACTTGCTAATAGAAATTGAAAAAATGTGGCACCTCAAGGTGACTACCATACCAATGATTGTAGGATCTCTAGGAATAATAAAAATGGTACTGAAACCTATTTGAAAATGATACCAGGTTTACCAGCCCTACAGGAAGTGCAAAAAATCGTGCTAACAGGAACGACTCATGTACTGAGAAGAGCATTATCGCTGTGAAAACAACATCCATTCATGAATTTTTTTTTTTCTTAAATACATGTCTTACCTGTGAATTTGCGTGTGTAAATTGGGAATGCATACAACGAGTTTCTCTGCCCTAGGTGTACGGAAAACACTCGGCTAGAAATGGAAGAAAATTTGAAGGAAGAAGAAAAATAACAACATAATATTAATAATAATAATAATAATAATAGTAATAATAATAATAATAATAATAATAATAATAATAATAATAATAATAATAATAATAATAATAATAATAATAATAATAATAGTAATAATAATAATAATAATAATAATAATATAATAATAATAATAATAATAATAATAATAATGATCCTTTTCACTAGAAGCACAAGGCCGCACATTTGGAGAAGGGATTGAGTCGATAACATCGACTCCAGTGCGTAACTGGTACTTATTTAATTGACTACGAAAGGCAAAGTCGATCTCGCTGGAATTTGAGCTCAGAACGTAGCGAGGCCAAATACCGTTAAGCGTTTTGCCCGGTGTGCAAACGATTGTGCCAGCTCACCACCTTAATAATAATACTTTCTTTATTGGCCACCAGGGCCTAACATAAAACTTAGAGGATGATACACAAACATGGGACAGTGAGGTTAAACATTAAACAGCAAACTGTACCATTAACAAAGAGATTAAATCCTCAATATGTTTCCCCCACAGAGTGAGTTTCACTGTAAGATGACCAAAGAGACTCCACGCACTTTGGACCTCTTAACACAAAGGTTGCACAGGAAAGCACCCTTTCCTCTCCCTTCCATCTGGCCAACAGGAGCACACTTAAAGTAAGCCCATTCATGCTGGCCCTTCTTGCCACATTCACCCACCTTTCAACGAACTAACCGGGTGACAGCTCCTCCCTCTCCTGCATCACTTTACTTTGCAAGTGGAAACTGAAAAAGTCAATGAGCCCTTGGCCAAAGGGGAAGGTACCTGTCTTCAACCCTTTCAATCGCGTCCACTATACAACTTCTTTTGCTATAGCGCAGCCAAAGAAAGAGGGCAGAGTGATCTTCACAATAAACTCAGACGATAGACAATAGACTCGGATCCATCCTAGACGTGACAATAACTGTTCGCCGAAGCTCCAGAAGTTAGCAATGCGCGGACACTGTACGAAAGCATGCAGAACGTTTTCATCCCTCCACGTGCATCTCGGACAAGCCCGTACCTGTAGAGTTTATCGCGAACTGGCAGGGCCCCCATCCCCGGCAGCACTGCCAGGCTAGGGATATCTGGAAGTTATTCATAATAATCTTTTCTTTATTAATAACTGTAGGTTCATATAAAATGATTGGGGACGGTACAGGAGTGGTACATAGAGTGGTATTTGAAACATATTAATGAAGAATAACAGTTAGAATTCTAACAGCTTTCAAGGGTAACTAGTGGAAACCTCGCAAATAAAAATACGGTCACCGTGACCACTGGGGTATGTGCCCTCTCTCCTTCACCTACTATCGATCTAGAGATAATTGTTTAGAGTCGGCCTGTTCATTCGGGCCATTCGCGTTACATTCACTTATCTTTTGATAGCACTTCTCTGAACACACTTAATTTCATTTTCAAGTGAAATTTGAAATAGTTGATGAGCGCTTGGCTAAAGAAGAAAGTGTTTGTCTTCAAACTTTTAAATCTGGTCCACCACACAACCTCTTTCGCTAAGGCCATTAGGCAAAGAAATACTGTCTGGTATTCCCGGTCAAAGATAGGTGGCAGGACGATCTTCACGATGATCTCAGCCGATAATCAGATCCGTTCTACAAGCGACAGCAGGTGTTCCGCATAAACCACAAGTCAGTAATGTTCGGGCAGTGGGTAAGGGCATGTAGAAGTCTCATCATCCTGCGCGCATGTCGGGCAAGCCCGGATGACAACACTTCCATGCCTGTAGAAAAACCCTTGGTAGGCCAAAGATTTCGTTAAATTATCCTTAGGCCTCGACCCGGAAAACCTCCGGAACAGACCAGTCAGTTGACTCTCGTCGATGCTCATAGTCACCCTGAGACCTCCATCTCACTTGCTCCCCATTAACCCAACGACTGCATTGCCCAATAAAGAAAAGATTGCGAAACTCTACGTGCCAGGCACCCTGCCTCTTTTTACACTTGACTCAGGGCTGCAGCTCAGAGAAAAGGACGAGTAGTGGAAAATCCAGTCTGACAACTTCCATGACAATTGCTCATTGTCTGTGCATTAGTAGTCGTTGCATGCCTAGCTCTCAATTCAGTGGGTGTTGACAACAAACCAAACATCTGGCCGGTGGAACGCGTCCCTTCCTCAGAAAGAGGAATTGTATGCTCTCCAGTTTGGTTAGATATAAATTGGAACAAGACACGACTATCAGGTAATAATATATGACGGTGGTGATGTCGGTATCCGCCACTCCTGTCCGACCTTTCAGGGATAGCTTTCTCTTGTTCCATTTCCGGGTAAGATTGGCAATCCCTTTCGTCATCTCGTCTCAGTTCTTCCCCACCTGAAGATCTGGACCAAATCAGACAGCGAACACATTTACCGGTCCCTCCGTTCAGCGTCCCACAACGTTGTTAATGGCATGGGCCTGCCTCTCCAGATGCCGAACTAGAGGCCCACTGACATTTCTTGGTTAGTTTTTATTCCTGTCATCGCCTGGTGTTCTTTTACAGCAGTACCCACCAGATCTATGTGCTTGGTGTTCGACACAGAGCACAACCCATGCCAGCTTCTTTACATACCCTGTCTATAATGTATTGCATGAAGTTGAGGTTATCGTGGATGGATCGGTTTTGGATTGCCCATGTGTGCGAATCATCATTAAGTTCTTCGACAAGCACCAATCTCTTTGCTAACATGTTGGCCAAAATTTTAAAGTCTGTGTTCAGCAGCATTATGGGCCAAAAAGCTTCTCTTTCATTCACCTTGTTAGAGTCCTTTCTCAGCAGCGCCACCGCTACTTGAATTACAGAATTGGAAATTTTCCCGTTCTGCTGCCAGCTGCAGTAGATGTCTGCTAAAAGGCCGCCAAATAAGTCTGGCAAACGAAAGTAAAGCTTAGGGCAAAGAAATTTCAAGGATCTGGAGGTTTTCCGACGGGACATTCCGTTCTTTAGTTAGTGGGCCATCTAAATCACCCTTTTAGATACATGTCTGAATTTTGCAAGGATAGCTGATACGATTGCTCAGTCCAAAAATAGAAGACAATTAAACAATCCAAAAAATATGTGATTTGAAGCCGGCTAAAACTGGATATTTGAGTACAAGATTGTAAGACGACCACATACATCGCTTGTAGCCTCCATTTTAAAAACGTAATGTTACTTGTTGCTTTTGAACCCTTTTAACTACTAGAACACTGTCCATAAATATTTTACATTTGAAGATTCGTTAGACACTAAAACAGATCATTCGTGGTTACGTAACTCTGTTGCTATTATCCAATGTGTAGTAACAGTCTTCGTTGCATTCATACATATTTGTACAACTTAGAATTAATAAATAATTAGGAATGTAAGGATGTAAATCTGGTAAAGTAATCCAATATTTATTTTAACTCTTCTAGTGAGGAATTTCGGAAAAGTGCTTTGTTTCGATATAGAATAAGTTAAACCCCATGTCAAACCTCAGGTTTAAACAACATTTCAGAAGAAGAATGTTCAACCCACTACAGAAATAAAACAATTAAGTATTTTGTTCTACTTTCTTACAGACAGTTGAACTTCCATAATTTGAATTGACAAATTTAAATTTCGAAGGTAAATCTTATTTCACTTTAAAAAAAATATCAGGTGTACTTGAAGCAGTGCATTTCTCCATAATTTTTTGATGAGAAGAAAGAAATATAATATTAACCTAATAATTTATTCATTCATATAATAGTAAAATTTTCAAAAAGATTTTATAGGTATTTGCTAAACACGATAGAAAAATTATATTAGAGATGGCAATTGAGAAGCTCTTGTTTCAAACGTTAGCAACCATCATGCTTAGCAAAAATGCAGATGAATTTATTATTTTTGTCTTCAAAACATTCATCGTTAGTTTAATCTTCAGTAACTAACCTCAACATTTGGAAGCAAACAGAAAAAAATCCTTCAAACACAAAAAAACCTTTCTTGAACAAAACCCATAATCCAGAAAACTTGAACTCTTTCACAGATAGCTGAACTTATGATAGAAAAACCGCCTATACAGATATATTTCTATCAATATTTACTGAGAATAGTGAATTTTCTACTCTTCTTTAATTTTGTCAGTTCCCTACAATCCTATCGTAACTTATACGCATGAGGCAAGAAGGGAGTCTCTTTAAGGTCATTTTTGTTGCTATAATCAGTGTAAAATCTTATTTGTATTGCATCTAACATTTTGTTTAATGAAAATGGCTGCAGTAGATAAATTTTGTCGTTGTTTCACTACTTATAAAAGAAATTTTGTCTTAGTTACACTACATATGGAAAAGGAGCTGCGATGATCACAGCTTCAATGATTTTAATCATAAGTCTGTTCTGTCATGATTATCATAGAATGAATCAAACAAACAACGATACTATTTTGTATAGAGTTATTACTTATCTTTCTTCTGTCAAATGTATTACGGTTCACCATCTTATTCATTATCAATTTCAGAGATCTGTCTATCCATCATTACACACTTCAAAAAGAAAAAAATCTTCATTTATGCCATTGTCGTCTAGCCACGTTCTTTCAATAAATCTATATATCTTACCTGAGTTAACGCTTTCAGTATTGTAGTCTTTGATATCAAAAGTCTGAAAAATTACGAAATGAATGCTTTTGGTTTACCGTTAATCAAAGGCTACACGACAAAGATGAAACGAAAGTGAACTACGAGTGCCTCTCTGCCTCACACTAATTTGCAAAACAAATTTTCCAGGGAACTTCTAGTGTGAAGGGTTTTATGATAGTCATTAACTAAACATAATAACCAAATCGACCTCGAACCACGCTTTAAGCGAGCAATGATTGGGTAATGTAGACTGAGGTAGAATATGCCTAAATGATTGCTCATCCCTGAATTGGTTAGGGTTGTGGATGTACTTAAGGATGAAGTAGAGTTAAGCAGCAAAAATTTGAAGTGTTTAGTTTTGCTTTTTTTTTTTTTTTTCACTTTCCACCAAAATAGTTATCTTCATATTTTTTTACTCTTTTACCTGGCTGCGGCTATGTTGGAGCACCGCCTCAAAGCGCTTTAGTCAAACAAATCGATACCAGAACTTATTCTTTTAAAGCCTAGTACTTAAAACCGCCAAGTTACGGGGATTATAACACATCAATCGGTGATGGCGTGCGATAAACACAGATACAAACACAAAGACACACACAAACACACGCACATGTATATATAAGGTAGGCTTCTTTCAGTTTCCTTCTAACAAATCTACTCACAAGGTTTGGTCGGCCCGAAGCTATAGTAGAAGATACTTAGCCAAGGTACCACGCAGTGGGACTGAACCTGGAAACAAGTACTTAGGAACCACGCCGGCGCCTATGCTAATACGGATTAGTTAAGTACCAGCGGAATAAAATTCTTTTCTTTTGAAAAATATACTTTTTGTAGATAAGTAGTGATCTGTTGCAACAATTAAGTTCAGCAGACAAAATTAGATAGATTATTAAACGAAACTTAAACATTGGCTACAAAACTTGATTATTTGTAGTCGAAATTGATTTGAAATATTCGAAGTAATTGTAAATTATGTTCTTTCGTACAGATTGTCAGTTCAGTTATGGATAATTTATATCAAATATGCAAAACCAAAAAATTTGGCGGATTTTTAGAATATAATACGCGTTCTTATGAAGTACTGCAATCAGAGAACGATCAATTTGTTACTAAGTAACAGTAATAAGGTGATAATCTAAGATTATCTATTTAATGATTAGGAAAATAACAAGCTTCATTCAACTTCTAAATATTTCAAAACATGAATGAAAAAAAATAATGAGAAGAGAAATACGTTTTGGGTTCATTGAATGAGCGTTGAGCATAAGTTTCTATCATAATGTACAAAATGTAGATTTTCTGTTGGACAAAATATTCTTGAATATATTTCTCTTTATATCTCCTTACTCTACCTCTTCTCTCTCTTTCTCTCTCTCTCTCTCTCTCTCTCTCTCTCTCTCTCTCTCTCTCTCTCTCTCTCTCTCTCTCTCTCTCTCTCTCTCTGATGGAGATGATTATTTTAAATATCGAAATACAAGGTAGTGAAAAATGTCCTGCAACAATATATTGTGGTTTGTAGTTTTTTGTGTTTACAACGCAACACAACCGTGTTTACTCTATCATAACTAAAACAAGGTTTAGAAAGAACAGATACTTGGAGAAAGAGGTAGAAAAATATAAAGTACTTGACGGGCGAAATATTAAGCTGCTAAGTTTTATAGAAATATTAAACATGAAATATTTCAATACTGAAAATTTGCTGTTACATAAAAAGGCATGGGTTTACTTTTAGCAGAGCAAAGAGCAGCGAATGGCGAGCAATTTGAATGACGGAAAATCTGAAAATACTATATTACACGGTTGCTATATTACATTGAGAGAAAAGTGTAAATCTCATTGGTGAACTGTCTTCTCTTTTGGTTTGTGCGTATATTTGTATTAATAAATATATATGTCTGCACATACACGTGTGTAGATACTTATACAATAATTTGCATATGCTTGTATAAGTATCTATAACTGTATATGTATAAATATATGCTTGATAAATCTCGAACTGAGATCTTGAAAACTACAACTGAGGACACAATACGCTATATGCATTGAATTAGTTCTCTTGTTAACTAGGTAATATCTTTGAACTAGGTAATATATTTCAACACATTCACATATTTTTCGGACAATTGTAATGTAGTCCAGACGTGTATTTTCTCGCCGTTATAATACCACCAGAGGAACCAAAAAATTAAATAAATAAATAAATAAATAATGATAAATGAAACGAACAAAGTGAGTTTGCTACTGAATGGACATATATTCGTTGATCGATTAAATGACCTCCTTTTCGATTCTGTCTTCAGTGTAATAGCTTGTTGCAGCTGTATCGTCCCAAATATACTCTTTTACTCTTTTACTTGTTTCAGTCATTTGACTGCGGCCATGCTGGAGCACCGCCTTTAAAATATGTGAATATTATTCCGATATGAGGTTTAAAATTTATAGAAAGATGTTAGCTTTACACTTGTAACAATTAAGAATAATTTTGTAATTCATAATTTAAGAGTGCAAAGTTTACTTGGTGCATGAGTTTATAGCATGGTGACAGAGACAGATTTATCAATTCCTTATTTGATCATACTCTCACTGTCTGCATTCAAGTCCAGCATATGAGCTGAGTGAAGAATTTACATTCCATTTGAATGGCATGTGAGAGTGTAAAATGGTAACGAATGAAGGGCACTAAGATATAGATGGGAATGAGTGTGGTTAAATGTGAAGAATACATTTATTAATGTAAAGAGGAAGATTACAGGAGATTACAGGAGATTACCGAACATTGAACTATATTAGAGTTAACAGTAGATAAAATCGCAGGCGCAATACTATTCTTTAAGAAAAATAGGTGATAGTGTAGGACACTACAATAAGGGGGACATCGTGTATATTTTAAAAATCAAAATATTTAATCCACACATAAAACAAAAATATCAAAAAGCCAGTACGACAGATAAATCTCGAAACAGAGGCAGACGTTGTACAGGCTGACGATGGGAAGTGGAACACTTTAGAGTTTGATCATAAGAAATGTTGCCAGGTAACAGGTTAAGTCATATTACTTATAATGAAACTATAGTCGTTTCTGCCTAAGTTAATTATATTTGATGGGATTTCTTAGCTTGGAGAAAGCGGATGCTGGCTGTAAATATTTGTAGGAAAAATAAGGGGCACAATATGCAGGAAAAAGGATGTCTATAAAGGGCTAGAAGAAGGTAGTAATGCTTGGACTAAGAGGTGTATATTGTTGGAATGGGAAAACAGAAGGCATATTGTAGAACTCGTCTAAGTTACTAAATATTCCGGTACTAGTTTTACGTAATAGAAGGCTCTGTTGACAGCGATACTTGCGATCTGTTGACTGCGATACTTCCAAACGAAGATATCAGGGGGGGGGGATACGCACCATTGGCGCGTAACTTATCTATGAAATAAACATGTCAGTCATGTACGTATACGTTGGTGAAAACAAACAGAAAATAATGCTTTCGATTGAAGTTCTAATGAGGATGCAACATCGGAATATCTGTCTTTACAAACATGTTCAATGAAGAAGAACAATTTCAAGATAATGGAGGAGTTAAGTGTTAGTTTTTGAATATCTATGTCAGGTTTAAGATATTGGAAATTAGACAGATACGACAGTAGCTTGCTGGAAATTAATTGTAGCTTTTCTTGAGAATGCGAGACAATGGCATTTTCATAAAGGGTGGAACTTCAAAGGATCCCCATACGAAATTCCAAGCAAGGTGATGTTTTTTGAAAGCTCTTCTGAAGTGTATTGTCTACTGTAGTTTTGAAAACTTCCATATCTTCAAGGAACTTATTTGTCCAACAACACTAAACCAAAGACATACTGAAGATACAACGAAAATAAGCTACTGTATAATAATAATATTAATAATAATAATAATAAATGCCCGGATGCAGTACCAGGCAGTGGCTCTCGTGGCTTCTGATCTTAACTGTCTGGAAATGTTATCATGTACATTGTTTTATCTTGGTATTGCTCAATACCACAGGTGGTTGAGGTCAAACAACTGACAAGCAAATGCTTGTCATTTGTTTGACCTTAACCACCTGAGCATGTCCCTCTCTGATAGAAAGAGGCAAGACGTGGTATGAGCACAGATTGCAGACACCACACTTATCAGACGAGTGGTCATAATGGGTATATAAGGTTTCGTATATTTGTATTCCAGTGTCACTTTGATGGCATGCGCTGCTCTCTCGCTCAGTAATAATAATAATAATAATAATAATAATAATAATAATAATAATAATAATAATAATAATAATAATAATAATAATAATAATAATAATAATAATCTATACTCTAATGGAAAAAGCTGCTACTTAATTAGGTATGTATTATATCGCAATACTACACAGTGGCTGTGTGAGCTACGAGATCCTCGTCGCCACTGTTATATCGCACGTTCGGGTGACCTCTACTCAACTACATCAACGTCTAGACGTCTCTCTCTGTATCTCCGTATTGGGCTAGCCTACTTCATCGTCTGGGGGCGTCGACACAACATTATGTTGCAATTGCTAAAAGTACTAAAAGTAAGCAATTATTAAAAGGTTGACAGCCTGGAAATATTTTCATAATTTCATGTTCTAAGAAATTTCCTGTAAATTCGATCTCTCAAGTTTATTGAATTTTTAAACTCCAATTTCTCACAAAACTTAATGCTGCATCACTTTTGTGAAGTTTTGTCAGTGAACAGGTCACGGTTTCAAAGCGACGAAAATATTTTGACATAAATGAATCTGTTTTTGTATATTCTTGAACGGCTTAGAAACATCTACGCTGCAATTGTTTTTGTTTCAGCACACGATCTCAGATCAAGTTACTTGCTATGCAAGTATATCACCGTAATTTTTTAAAATCACCTTCTCAGGCT
>NC_068996.1:1501738-1503089 GCF_001194135.2 Octopus bimaculoides | reverse complement strand
TAGCATGTAAATCCATTTCTGGGAGAAAATATTGAAAATCATCAATACATGCGAGAGTGATAAAGAAACGAGGAGGGTTGTCTTTGGATATGCTAGAAACAACAGTCAAATCGCCCTTAAATCACTCACTTTTCCCTCTGAAAATATTAGAAAATTAAAAAAAATAAATAATTGGTCAAAAAAAGTTCGGAGTGGGATGTTAAGGGACGGAGGTGTAAAGAGAAATAGCCTTCAAAATTTTTTCATACAAAAATGCCCCCGACCAAAAAAAAACAAACAAAAACAAATACTAAAATACTAAGGATGATAAGGAGAAGGAAAACCATTTACATCTAACTTGAGAAAATAGCTCTGGTTTATACTATAGCCCATAAAACCTAAATTAAACAACTTCAGAATAAGTGCGTTTGACAATAAACACCATTTCAAAGCGACACATTGAATGTTGAAGCATGAGAGAAAGGCAACGTCTAACAATATAACTATTATGAAGATTCCAACGATCTAGAGGAAAAAGCAGATAAGAAGATAGCTAGATAGATAGATACAGAGAGAGAGAGAGAGAGAGAGAGAGAGAGAGAGAGAGAGAGAGAGAGAGAGAGAGAGAGAGAGAGAGAGAGAAAGAAAGAGAGAAAGAGAGAGACAGAAAGTAAAAAAAGAAAAAGGGAGCGACACAGCACAATATGAATGTACAATTTTCTAGCATTGACTAGCAAGATAGCAAGGCCCTGCCAAAATGCAGGTTTCTAATACTGAACAAAAACCATAGCAAAACACAAAACAATCTAAAAAACAAAACAGGCATGATGAGAGAACAATTCTCAACTCAGTTTTACTCACATTGTAACGATGATAAAGAGAAGAAAATTCACATGTATCTACCTGCATATGCAGAAAATAAGTCTGGTTTTTGCCCAAATGAAATACAACTTCAAAATAAAGGCTATTATTATTTATTATTATTTATCATTAATATTCGCCATTTCGAGGTCGATAAATTAAGTACCAGTTGAGCACTGGGATTCATGTAATTGAGTAAAACCCTTCGCCAAACCATTATTATTATTATTATTATTATTATTAATATTATTATTATTATTATTATTATTATTATTATTATTATTATTATTGTTCAGTAGTTTTATTTTTATAACGTGCTTTCACTTCACTACCGAGCGCAGCTCTGTGCGCCTTGGGTATGTGCTGTGGTTTGCTGTGGTGCTCTTATGGTTACTGTATTGAAAGTGTTTTGCGTAGGATGTATGCAGTGCCCAGTAGCGCAATTTTCTGTATGTTATATATATTTGTAAGTCCTGGTATTTTTGTTATGTATTTGTCTGAATATTTTTTT
>NC_068996.1:1498947-1500908 GCF_001194135.2 Octopus bimaculoides | reverse complement strand
CTTCTTCTTCTTCTTCTTCTTCTTCTTCTTCTTCTTCTTCTTCTTCTTCTTCTTCTTCTTCTTCTTCTTCTTCTTCTTCTTCTTACCCTTCCTTTTCCATTCGTCTTCCCCTGCTTGTTCCTCTTTTCTTCCTCCTTCCGTCCTCTTCCTCCATTTTCACGTCGCTCCATACTACTCCTCCTTCTCCACATCATGAATTGAACTGTGTTATGCGAGTTTTTTGTTGTAATGTGTTAGTGAGGACCACAGTTGCTGGATAATTTTTCTTTTTCCAAAAGATTATTTTCATCTGTTAATTTTTTTAAAACATTAACATTGCATTTGGTGACGGTAAGATGTTAACTCTACTAAAACAGTGGATAAATATACATCTCACCGTTCCCCAACAAATTTACAAATTGAAAATATAAGCAGAAAAGAGAATGAGAGTTGCAAAATGTGGCATATTTGCCAAACTAGTTATTCTCACGTTAGTACTAACAAGTAGTGATAGCCAGAATTTAGACCGCTACGCTGGAATAGTCTGCACAAAGAATCATAAACTGAATCAAAGAAAATATGGCAAAGGAGAGCGTCTTCTCAACATAAAAATACAACCAAGAACTAGCAAACAGCATAAATGTAACTGTTGCGTTTCTGTTGGTGTTGTTGCTGCTGCTGTTCCTGTTTTAGTTTTTGTTGTAGTTTCAAATATTAGGAACAAGTTGTCTCAAACCGTCAACAGCACTGATATATAAGCCTGACAAAATAGGATACAAGAAAAGAATGTATTAGATATGCATACGGAAAGATATGTTAAGCATCAGTGCTAAACCAGAAAAAATTAATTAAGCAAAATTAGTGACTGTCCTAGTTTGAACGGGAAAATATCTCTAACACAATGAAAAATAGTTACGTAGAAGAAGAGGAAAGCGAACGAGAAATAACGATAAATTCAATAAACCATCAAGATAGAAATAATAACCGGGATGAAGACGAGTTTACTTCGTGAAAGAAAGGGATGCTACAGAGGAGCAAAGAGGTGTACTACAATGGTTAAATTAGAATCGAACAAGTGAAAGAATGAGGCTACCAGCTTTGTGAAAAATCGAAAAGAAAAATCGTAAACTATTAAAGTGGCTTGGCGTACTTTTAACAAAAATCAATGTTGAAAATATAACAGATGCAAAGCAAATGACGTCATATGTAGCGCAGTAATTGTTACCTTAGAAATTCTTGAGGTTAAAAGTCGAGATATAAGGAGCAAAGATCCATTGGGCGCAACAGAGATTTGAGAACCAGGTTTAGCAGCTCAACAGAGGTCTTGGGAAGATAAATTCAGTGACTTAACAAACAACAACAAAAAAAGAAGACAGAAATAAGTGTCACAGTAAGTACGAAATTAGATACAATAACAGTTATTGTTCGTGCGAAAAGTACAGTGAGAATAGAAATTAAAAAGTGGTTGGAAAAGATAGACATAAAAATTAGAATAGAGGACATCAAGAAGATAGCATTAATTGGAATTTAAAGTCTCTGCAAAATCCTTGAGATTTGAAATGAACATACAGTCTTAGTCCACGGGAAGTGAACAGCTGGTAATAATAATAATGATAGTAATAATAATAATAATAATAATAATAATAATAATAATAATAATAATAATAATAATAATAATAATAATAACGACTACCGAAAGGCTTTCGACAGTGTTCCCCACACGTGGATCCTCGAAACACTAGCCATAAACAAGGTGGTACCAATTATTTTAAAATACACAAGGCACTCTATGAATAAATGGCAGACAGTGCTAGAGCTACAAACAAAAGAGGGAGTCGTGAAAACGAAAGCCCTCCCCATTAGAAGAGGAATGTTCCAGCGAGACATGCTCTCTCCACTCCTGTTCTGCCTGGCACTCACACCTTTAACTGAATTGCTAAATAGAACTGGATGCGAATACAAATGTTACGGGAAAACAGTCA
>NC_068996.1:1498302-1498937 GCF_001194135.2 Octopus bimaculoides | reverse complement strand
TAAATAGAACTGGATGCGAATACAAATGTTACGGGAAAACAGTCAGCCACCTTTTATATATGGATGACCTAAAATTATACGCTAGAAATGACAAAGAGCTGAAAACGCTACTACAGACAGTACATGGCTTTGCTAAGGAAATAGATATGAAATTCGGATTAGAAAAATGTGCCAATGCAACCCTGAAAAGAGGAAAATTAGTTAGAAGTAGCAACATCACACTAGATAAAGCCAATGAAATAAGTGAACTAGACGAAAACCAGCCATACAAATATTTAGGAGTCAATGAACTAGATAGGATACAACACACACAAATGAAAGAAACAATAAAGAAAGAGTACTATAGACGAGTTAGATCAATACTAAAAACAGAGCTCAATGCTAAAAACAAGATAATAGGTATTGACACTTTAGCTGTCCCAGTTATAAGTTACAGCTACAATATCCTTAACTGGACACTAAACGAACTATCTAAAATAGACAGGAAAACAAGAAAAATAATGACAGGATATAGGATGCACCACTCAAAATCTGACATAGAAAGGCTATATATACAACGTACAGAAGGTGGTAGAGGTCTTATACAGCTGGAAGACTATTATAAAATAACCACCATAGGACTGCAAAAATACCTA
>NC_068996.1:1496840-1498274 GCF_001194135.2 Octopus bimaculoides | reverse complement strand
GACAAATACAAACAAGAAATCATACTACCTAACAAGTACGAAGAAGAAGAAGAAGAAGAAGAAGAAGAAGAAGAAGAAGAAGAAGAAGGGGATGAAGAAGAAGAAAAAGAAGAAAAAGAAAAAAGAAGAAAAAGAAAAAGAAGAAGAAGAAAAAGAAGAAGAAAAAGAAAAAGGAGGAGGAGGAGGAGAAGAAGAAGAAGAAGAAGAAGAAGAAGAAGAAGAAAAGGAAGAAGAAGAAGAAGAAGAAGAAGAAGAAGAAGAAGAAGAAGAAGAAGAAGAAGAAGAAGAAGAAGAAGGGAATAAAAGGAAGAAGTGGAAAAAAGAAAAGGAAGACGAAGGTGGAAGAGATAGAAAAAGTAGAAGAGAAAGAGGAAGACGAAGACGAAAGGGGAGAGAAATTGTCACGTTCACATTTGTTACTTTTATACTTTACAAATACGAAGAACCGTTGCATCTTTAAATTGCTGAATTGCTATTTGTCTCATTTGGACCATAAGCTCTGTTAATTTATTTATCAAAATATTTCCAATACATTCCAAATTATTTCTTCAGAAATGCCATCATCTCCAGGAGCTTTTCCATTCGTCGTTTTATAGTCTCTGTCACTTCATCCAAATATAGATCCAATCCAAAAGCCAATTACCGGTTTGGGGGCGGGGGATATTATTGATTGAGTTCTCGTCTACATTTGTATCTCTATTGAGTACATCTTTAAAGTGCTCTACCCAACGTTTCAATATGTCATTACGATCTATGAGAAGATTCCCTTCTGTAGAAAGAACAGGAAAGCAACCTTCTTTACTCGGACCATATACCCTTCGGAAGGATGCTAGGGATACGTTAGTGTAAATGATAGCACATTTGTCGCGAATCCATGGAGGTGAGGGTTCGAGTCCCATGCGAACCGCAAACCCTGCTTCTTTCTGTTGAGGGCTTATATGCCTCAATATTAGACTGTTTACCTTAGCCAATGCATGGTGATCACTTATAAGAATTAATCTTATAAACATATTATTATTATCATTTACAATTACATAGATAGATATGTTTTTTTTATTAGCCACACAGGGCTCAACATAGAAGGGACAAAATACAAATGTAGAGTTTTTCTTTTCGATGGGGACGAAAATAAATTAAAAAGTTAAAATGGGGATAACGATGAAAAGGCATCGAGAAAATGTTTGGGGTATGTACAAAAAAAAATGAGAATATTACAAAAATTTCCCAATAAATGGGGAGGTTATCCGTGGAAAGAAAAACCTACGGAAAAGACCACGGTAACGTCAGTCCTTAGTGTCACAATTTGTTAAATAAAATTCCTTTTTATGCAAGAAACGTAAGTAACTCTCTGTTTACAAAATTTTAAACGTTTTATAGAATCATGGTCAAGGTGGCTTCGTCATTTATACGTGCCATTCTTGCTACATGCACCCA
>NC_068996.1:1495725-1496106 GCF_001194135.2 Octopus bimaculoides | reverse complement strand
GACGCTATGACGGTGACGTCGTCCGCGTATGCCGACACGCTCGTAACGCATCCCAACTCTCGCGGGATGCCCCTCAGCGTCGCCAGCTTCCACAGTAGTGGCTCGAGAGTCAATACGTACAGGAGCGGCGACAAGGGGCATCCCTGACGAAGCCAACGTGCAATGTCGAAGGGTCCCGATAGACGTCAATTGACGCGAACTACCGAACGGATGCCTGTGTACAAGGCAGCCATCCAGCCGCGGAAAACGGGACCGAAGCCGGCCGCTTCGAGGACGGCCTCCAAGTATCGATGGTCTACCCTATCGAAAGCTTTCGATTGATCCAAATTGATCAGGGCCCCACCCATGCCAGGTTCCTTAACTACCCTCTCTATGATGTAG
>NC_068996.1:1491871-1493468 GCF_001194135.2 Octopus bimaculoides | reverse complement strand
CCTCCATTTCGAGGCATACAGCCGATACTACCCATTGGATGTCCACTTCTGATGGCAAGTTTTTTATAATTACTTTGGTCACTCTCTGTCCAAGATAACTCGGTATCATCACCAAGTCATCTGTGCAGAGAGAGAGTGTCGAAAATTGTTTCGCTAAATTTTCATTTATGAAGCGCACCTGTACCGTGGCAAATTTCCGTCCCCACGTGACATGCTCTTGATGAGCCCATACAGGTTTAAGACACATCTTGATCTTATCTGTGCTAAAATTTTCTGCACGTCTGGTTTTTGTGTTTAGCAGTTTATAAATGATGCATTTTTTGTTTTTTTTGTTCTATAATTTATTTTGGAATCTTTATTTTAACACCATCGCCTTCTTTCGTAAGAATGGATTTTGTGTTTTTAATTTGTTGTTGTGTGAATGTCACTATTCTCCTTTTTTCCTTTATAGCATCGGCGAAATTTGTTTTTGTTGTGCTGGCGAACATGCTCTTTGGAACATTTTTGTTTATGTTGGTGTTGGTACTGCCTGGTTCAAAGGTGGTGGTAGTGGCAGCAAAGTTTGTTGAACAGGTGGTGGTGTCGGTGCTGACGGCCGATAAATTTGCGTCCTTGCTGTTGTTGTTGTTGTTGTTGTTGTTGTCGTTGTTGTTGTTGGTAGTGGTGATGCTGGCGTGAGCAGCAATGGTGCTTACGTCAGAGACATTTGTGACGGTTTTTACGCATGGTTTTGTAACCTTGGTTACAGTTTTGTTTTTGTTGTTGGTGTTGGTGGTGGTGACAGGGCTGTTAACAGTATCCGTGACGTATAAATTTGCGTCCTTCCTGTTGTTGTTGTTTTTGTTGTTGATGTTGTTGTTGGTGGTGGTGGTGGTGAGAGGGCTGTTAGTAGCTGTAATCGCCGTCTTTGTGACGTTTACAGCAACTGCGTTCCTGTCACTGCGTGAGCAAACGCTACTCTGTTCGTTTTTCTCTTCTGACATCTGAAGCCTCGGGAAATGCTCATGAAAAGAACAAGACTTAGCGTTCCAAAATTGTGTTTCTCGACATTTTTGAAATGTCGAGAAGGAAATTTTTGTATTTTGCTTGTGCCGAAACTGCCCCTGGGGGCCAATTCCTGCCTTTGAAAATACACACAAATGAAGCCTAGGTGCTTAGCAACAAAAATATTAAAAACTTACAACAAAATGTGGGCAATAGAAGGTCAAAAAGAGGTTTACATCTGCAGCCGATGTGAAAACACGTCCGTCAGATAGATAGATAGATAGATAGATAGATAGATAGAGAGAGAGATAGATAGATAGATAGATATGTTTCTTTATTAGCCACACAGGGCTCAACATAGAGGGGACAAAATACAAATGTAGAGTTTTTCTTTTCGAGGGGGGCGAAAACAAAGCAGAAAAAAACAAAAGTGGGGACAACGATGAAAAAAAACATCGCAAAATGTTTGGGGTATTTACAAAAAATACGAAATAATACAGAAAATTCCCAATAAGTGGGGAGGTTATCCGTGGAAAGAAAAACCTACGAAAAGACCACGGTAACCTCGGTCCTTAGTGTCACAGTTTGTTAAAAACAATTTCTTTTATTTATG
>NC_068996.1:1482937-1486332 GCF_001194135.2 Octopus bimaculoides | reverse complement strand
TGTTGTTGGTGTTGGTGGTGGTGGTGGTGGAGGTGGTGAGAGGGCTGTTAGTAGCTGTAATCGCCGTCTTTGTGACGTTTACAGCAACTGCGTTCCTGTCACTGTGTGAGCACGGGCTACTCTGTTCTTTTTTCTCTTCTGGCATCTGAAGCCTCGGGAAATGCTTGTCAAAAGAACAAGATAAGCGTTCCAAAATTATATTTCTCGACATTTTTCAAATGTCAAGAAGGAAATTTTTGTATTTTGCTAGGGCCGAAACTGCCCCTGGGGGCCAATTCCTGCCTTTGAAAATACACAGAAATGAAGCCTAGGTGCTTTGCAACAAAAATATAAAAATTTCCAACAAAATGTGGGCAATAGAAGGTTAAAAAGAGGTTTACCTCTGCAGCCGATGTGACAGCACGTCCGTCAGATCGATAGATAGATAGATAGATAGATAGATAGATAGATAGATAGATAGATAGATAGATAGATAGATAGATACGCACATACACACATATGCATCATTATCCATCTTATGCAGAACGCTGCGTAAATCAGTATATCAACAGAACAAACAAATCAATATATTACGATTTCATACATAATTTGTGAAATAGGAATATAAACACATTATTTGTGATATACAGAGATAAAATATGCAATTTCTAAACGGATCTTTTTAGAGTTTTTTGACCGTTCTGTACAGAATACACATACAATGTTTCCTTTCTCAATCAAGAGTATAGATTGGCTGAAATATATAAAGTTAATGTATGCTATTTATTGCCCGAATTTTAGTGATTCTCCTTTTGATGACTCGCTATGAGATAAACAATTTCTACTTAATGTAGAACACAGCATAAATAAAGTTTTTAAAATAATAATTAAAGCTTGCGTCAGATTTCATGAAATATGCAAACTAGTCTACACAGGATAGTGCTAGCTTAATGCATGACTGCTTTAAATTACTGCTGATCCATGATATTGATTCGGGCGCGAAGCCGGGTAAAACATTTCTTTGTGCCGAATTTGTAACACTTTCCGTTAAGAGACTTCCTAATCTTTTGTTTTCCTATCGCATGAACATCATAGAAAACTCATATTAACTTATTTCACCACGAGTATGGCATTGTTGTATGTATGTATGTATGTATGTATGTATGTATGTATGTATGTATGTATGTATGTATGTATGCATGTATGTATGTATGTATGTATGCATGTATGCATGCATGTATGTATGCATGTATGCATGTATGCATGTATGTATGTATTTATGTATGTATGTATGTATGTATGTATGTATGTGCAGATTTGTATGTTTTACATTATTCAGTTTATTTCTAACCTAGATCCAAGGTTCCTTCATTGGAATTTCAGTATCAACAACGGGGTATTTTTTGTATGTATGTACGTGCAGGTTTGTTTGTTTTATGTATGCATTCTCATGCATATTGTTGCATATCTAGGCATGCTCATATATATATTTAAATGATAAACTTCTGGAAAGTTTTATAGATTTTTACAGTTCCAGTGATGGAGTGGATATGTAGTCTTCGAATTAGCTTTCTCCTTTCTGGTTCTGAGAAGCCTAATTCCTCAAATTTGGTGTTTAGACAGTGTTACATATCCCAGGGCCCCAATAGTTACAAGTATAGACCTGAACTTGTAATCTGAATAGAGTAACTGCATATTTCTCAATAGTTCATCGTAGGTTTCTCTTTTTCACTGATCTTCAGCTTTATGTTAACATCCGCTGGGCAGCTAATTTCCACAACGGTGCACAGTTTCTCTTCTCTTTCCCAAATCATTATATCAGGCATGTTGTGCTTACATTTCCTTGAGGTCTTCAGTGGTACATTCCACCAGTATTCCTTTTTATTATGAGTGGCTATGGCTTCTACCATATTGTGGGTTTTTATTTCATTGTCCTCGGAATTATCCTTCCGACGGATTTCATTATAGAATGTCCTAGCTACAACATCATGTCTCACCGATAGATAATACTAAGATGACATTTTCAGACAACTGCTTATGATGTGGGTGATATCTTCAGTTTCAACTCCACAAAGTCTGCATCAGTTGTCATATTTTAATGATTTCCCTGCATTTGTATCCCTGTTGTGCATCAGGTACTTGGTTGATATTTCCTGCTCTTGGATTGCAAACGCATACCCTTCAAAGTGGGAGGTATTAATCCGTCTTTTGGTCCGTGATAAACCATTCTGATGATCGATCTTACAATCATCTGCTCATATAGGCTCATCCTTTTACTGATGATACGTTGTGGTAGAGTCGTGCGACTTCTTTGGATATGTATTCTAGGTTATCAGACAATGAGTGTTGCTCAAGGAACTGCCTTCCAAGTGTTATGATGTTATCAGCCTCTTGTAAGCAAACTTTATCGAGGGATGCAGTTCGACACTTGGTGAAAAGATTGTTAAAAGTTGTTGCCGGAGGGATATGATGCGACATGCAAAGACATTTTGGATCGATGTTAAGCTTGTGCCTTCTTTTTGTTTTACGTAGCGGCGGTCTACGTCATTGTTTGTGTGGAAATTATGTGTACTTATCAATATTTTCCGGGTTTTCACATCAATGTACACATGTATGTATGTATGTATGTATGTATGTATGTATTTCAGCTCTCGTAGTGAATTATCCATTTCAAGTTACTACTAGAATACTCATGAAGGGCAGAATTCTGTCGAATGAGGTTTCTTACATAGTTCATACACAAATATTCAAGTGATCAGAAGAAACATGTTCAAGAAAAATAAGATAGGTCTGAATGTCGAAACCCACAACATGATGGTATATGTTTAATCTAAAAGGACTTAAGGGACGCTTGAGCTAGAGTTCTATGCCCAGATTCTTATGTTTTAAAAAATCGCTACCTGTGAAATTTAAATGCTGTCAAAATAACTCAGTAAATAAGGGATACTTATGTGGTGACTATAATGTTACTAGAATTTGTTTAAAATATACTAAAACTAAAATAGTCATGTTTGGTTGCAAAGAAAAGTCTCATCATGAGAAATAATGCAACATCTGACAATAATTTTAAAGATATGATGGTCTCCTGTTCGGAATAAGGAAAACGAAAAAGGACAACAATAAAAAAAATATACTGCACAAAATTTTTAACAATCAGACAATCTTGGATATAACTCTTTGTTAATTTTAACTAGTCTAAAATAGATATGTTTTAAGAATCATAAAGAAATGTGCAATAAATGGAGAATATATAAATGGAAAATATTTTGAAGATAATAAATAATGGAATCAACATTATACATCAAGCTACAATAAAAAGCAAAGGGTGTGTGTGTGCGTGTGTGTGTGTGTGTGTGCGTGTGTGTGTGTGTGTGCGTGTGTGTGTGTGTGTTTGTATATATATATATATATATACA
>NC_068996.1:1479003-1482763 GCF_001194135.2 Octopus bimaculoides | reverse complement strand
TATGTATGTATGTATGTATATATATATGCGCCAATATCAACATTATATTTCAATTGAAGATCTTTTAGATTTCAAAATAAAACGATATCTGCATGGTATCAATGGCAGCTTGCGTGTAATATATCAAAGCTTCCTTGCATCATAATACTATAATGCACACACGGAAGCACTGTCATGCAACACACAGCAATAAGACCAGACAATATTTGAACACTACCATACACACTCCACTAACGCAGAACACAGCAATACAAACAGAGCCACTACAGACAATAAAACAACGCTATTACAAAGGAATAACACTACCGGAAGATTACACCATGTACCACAGAAATATATCCAGCACACATTCCATAGTCATATTAACATTATCACACACACACTGCCATAAAAACACAGCAAAACGGACATGAAACGCAATACTACCCTATGCCACACTTACGCTAAAACACTACACAACTGAATATTTATTTCTTTATTGCACACAAGGGGCTAAACATAGAGGGGACAAACAAGGACAGACAAAGGGATTAAGTCAATTACATCGACCCCAGTGTGTAAATGGTACTTGTTTTATCGACCCCGAAATATGAAAAGCAAAGTCGACCTCGGCGGAATTTGAACTTAGAACGCAAAGACAGATGAAATACTGCCAAGCATTTCGCCAGGCGGCGCGCTAAGGATTCTGCCAGTTCGCCGCCTTAAACTGACTATGTCTATACAACTGAATATTAATACGACCACAGTTCATAACAACACAAGCAGAGGACATACCAGCGCTATCATACACCAAACAAACACTATGAGACTACAATGCACAACACCAACACTAACATACACCGAACAAACACGGCAATATACACCAAATATATACCAATTCAACTTTATAATACACCATAAAAAGCAAATACTCCTATACATCCATACATCCCACAACACTACTGTACATCATACACTAAGAGTACCATTAACCACACCAACACAGCCATACACGCAACACTAATATTACCACATCATAACTGCTACACACCAACATTATACTGCACCATACATTTTACTCCATCATACATCACTTTAACGCTTCCATACAACACACCAGGATACAACTATCCAACACACTAGCGTCACTTCGAGCTACTGCAGGAGATTTTACGTGAACATTTGACTTATTAGGAAAATCTTGGAAATAACCACCAAGTAAAACCCGGTCTTAAATGAAAACTATGACATCTGAAAAGAGTTAATTATGGTTGGAAGGAAGTCTTTAAACCCGGTTAGTTTGAGCTGAATATAAACAAGACCTCTACAAAAGCCTAACTTTACAATGCATTGAATCTATCTTGTTTCACTACAATATTAAAAATAATTTCAATAAGTGTACCATGTGTTTGATTGCTTAGATCCATGAAACCACTAGAAATAGCAACCACTCTCAGATAATATCTTTGAAAATCGGTTCATTCTTCTTTACAATCAACTGAGTGTTCAGTCAGAGAGTCTGGTCATACAAGATTGATTACCGCCATTATACACACACACACACACACACACACACACGTTATGTGTGTGAAACGTTGTACTCGTGGTTGCAACATCTTATAATATGTCTACTCGATTAGAGCAGAGTGAGGCTAAACTGCAACGTATGTGTTTGGTAAGACAGCACAACTTGTTCGCTTTTCAACATCGGTAACATGCTTATACATGTTACTGTATGCTACATGTTTAACTTTGATATGAAAGTTCAAATTGCTTGAATTAGCAACAAACTTTTTATCAATTTTAGCTAGCTATCTTATCTCTATATTTAAATATATTCATTTCAGGTATATGTACTATATAGTCTTAAAGCAGATGTATTGAAACTATTTCTGAATGGAAGCCTTAAGAAAGAAGACTTATATGGATATACTACCTTAATTCTTACTTGGTTGCTCATTTTCATTAAGCTTCTTTTCAACAAGTATACTTGAACACGCGTACGCGCGCACACACACGCACATACTGAGTTACATACTGCCTCTTGCTCTTTATTTCATCACTATTTCTCCCTGCCTCTCTCTCTCTCTATTTCACACACACACACAAACACACACACAGATACACACACACAGATACACACACATGTGCGAAGTGATAATCCTGCCTCCAATTTAATGCATTTCTATAATTATATATATTTTTTTTTAGTTTTTAAATATTTTTTTGTCAGTTAAAACAATGAATGGATGTTGAGGTACTTCTATTTCAATAGGTCATACACACTTGTAGGTCTTACTTCTTTATCTTCTTGTCTTCTACTTGCTCTGCCACCAATACATCTTACTGTTTACTATAATCTACTTCGCTTAAACACTTAATCTGATTATCATTTGCATGACTAACACAAACTTTTAACTTCTCAAGTGTATACTAGATGTCACGTTTTAATATAAACTTATATTTTCTTGATTTCTCTCATGATTATTACTTATTTGAGAGTAACCATTTAAGATCGAGCCGAAAGGTTAATTTTTTTCTGTTGTCGGTATCGTTATTACTTTTTTTTAAGATCAACTTTTAAGTTTTCCTCAGAATAGTTTTTGCACCGGAGCAGCAATTATGAAAATGAATGAGGTATATATTTTTAATATCTTGAGATATGAAAGCTGTGGTCTTTAAAAAGGCTGCAATATAATACGTATAATTTGGCGGACCAATAGTTTATTTAATCATTCATTGACATTGTTTTTAAATAGAAATGTTATTAGAGTATAGCTTCTAACAAAATATACTCTGAGGATTCTGAAGATTATTTCACTTCTCTGCAGACGAAACATTAAGTAATGTGTTGATAAACTTAAAATAAAAACTTACCGAGATGCAGCAAAACAAGGTATTGCGTGATCCTTTAAAGATTTACAGACATCTTACGCGCATAATAATTCAGATTTAGAACACCTGAATTATTTCATTTTATAATACACTCATATTATTATTATTGAGTGGGAGAGCAGTGCAGGCCATCAAAATGACACTGCGGCACGAATATATAAAGCCCAATATACCCATCATGACTACCCGTATGATAAAGGTGCACAAAGCAAATACATCACAACCATATATATGTGATATGGTGATATGAAACCAAGGTGAACAGGGCATGACCTTGCAGGTGGGTCCCAGTTAGAATTTTCTTCATGTTGAGTTGCCCATCCCACTGAAAAGGTCCCTGAATAAGCGTTGTTTAAGGATGCTGAACGAAACATCCGTGTTTCCAAAGGTGAATTAACCAAACCTCAAAGAATTCCTCTGAACACATGGCTATGATGCACCCAACTACTTCTGCTCGTGATCAGAAATGCTCATATTGTCAGCCACTAAGAGACATACTCAACTGGTTAAGATCAAACAACTGACAAGCAAATCTGTGGTATTAAGCAGAATATTTGCTGTAGCCCACCTTTTATAGCAAGGCAAAACAATGTACATGATACCACTTCCAATCAATTAAGATTAGAAGCCATGAGAGCCACTGCCTGGTACAGCATCAGGGTATTTATTATTATTATTATTATTGTTGTTATTATTATTATTATTATTATTATTATTATTATTATTATTATTATTATTATTATTAATATTATTAAAATTAAAAGAAGAGTGTCATTTGCTATCTCGTGAACAATATTTCGACATCTTGCGTGTCTTCCACTGGTTCAAAAAATAAATTTGTCAATCTACTTCATTTTCGTTTATATAGAAAGGATTGAGGTAACTC
>NC_068996.1:1473551-1478984 GCF_001194135.2 Octopus bimaculoides | reverse complement strand
TTATTATTATTATTATTATTATTATTAATATTATTAAAATTAAAAGAAGAGTGTCATTTGCTATCTCGTGAACAATATTTCGACATGAAGTAGATTGACAAATTTATTTTTTGAACCAGTGGAAGACACGCAAGATGTCGAAATATTGTTCACGAGATAGCAAATGGCACTCTTCTTTTAATTTTGACTCTATATCTTCAGGAGGAGTTACCTCAATCCTTTCTATATTATTATTATTACTATTATTATAACTCCGTAAGTTGAAAAAGTGTTTGTTATGTTTTCGGCCTTCTAAGGCCTTGTGTATTCAATTTTATTATTTCCATTGCAATTCTGAGATTATCTGTACTGCGTAGGTAGTTGTTGTGTGTAGAAACATCCACCCTTTGCAATGGGTGCGCATCAATAATTTTTGAATTGTGACTACTTACGGCTAAAGCAAATATTTTGCAATTTTCCTTAATTATTTATAGGTGGCTAATAAAGAAGCCGTTGTAATGTTCGACACAGGAACGCATTCCTCGTCAAAGAATGAAAACAAACATACCCAATGGCCTCAACTTAATGACTTCACCGTGTCGAATAATGTTTCGTCTCTAATCAACGTCAAATTTTTCGGTGTCGACCACAAGAACAATAACTGCAACAGCAGCAGCAGTGACAACAACAGTCACAGCAACTGCAACAACAATATGAAAGAAATGAAACATAAAAATGCGAATGTTGCCTCCACATCATTTGCGTTTGCGGCAAGAAATATGCACAATTTCCGCATAGATGAAGAATATTTTCAAATGGCAAAGAAAATTGTAGAAGGGTAACTTTAAACCCTCCATTCGACGTGATAGAGAACTTCTTAAGATGCACGGTAACATACCGCTGCATCGGAGTCAAGTGGTGGAAGATGTTGCTTAGAGCAAAATACAAAAATTCTTCGGGAGAGTGAGAACAAAAGACCCACATCACTCGAGGAAAGAAGTTTGGCATTATTTAGGTGAGATTTGGGACGGAAGAAGAAACCAGGTGTCGTTCTGCGACCAATTTGAGGAATGACATCTTAATCCCGAGCTATCGCAGCCAACGTCTTTCCAAGATTAGGGTGTTGAATTTGCCGTTACAAATATCCACTACCTGGTGTTAGTGGCGACCGTCCTGGCAGGTCTAAAAGAAGACGAAGTGACAATATTGGTGGTCAAGAAAATATCTATGCAAAACTGGTCTGGTGTAAGTATGGAACTGACTCTACAATCTAAGCAGAACCATATCGATCAGCTGCCCGATCTAATCGATCTCACCAATGGGACTCACCTGTCGATATTAGTGGAGGGTAGAAAGCTAAGATGCCACATATGTGGATCTGTAACTCACTTAAACGCTTTCTGACCTGGAACAAGAAAAAATAAACTCCCACTGCTGCCAACACTACAAACACTACAAACATAAAATCATGAACAAGTGTTCAAGATACCTACACTTACATCCACACCCATGCTCACACCTAAACCAAGACAAAGAAGAAATCACCTCCAGTTGCCACGGAGAAGCAAGTTTTTCTTGAATGTTCTTCCTCCTAAACCAGCATCAGCTGCAATGGCATGGAGAAAGAAGAGTTGAACGATTGATGGATCACAGTGACAAAAGTGGGTCGGCGAAGGAGGAAGAGAGTACATAGACCTACTCCAAGAAATCAACAAAAACATATTCTGAAACTACTACTGCAACACAATGCACAACCACTCCAACAAAAACAACAATAACAAAAACAACAACTTCAAACACAGCAAAATCATCAACAGTATGAAATCACAGAAACACAGAAACGACCAATTACGGAACTTCAAAAACAAGAATATTCATCAGACTGTAGACGAAATGTATCCATCAATTTCAATGTTGTGAACAAGTGCAGCTGTGAATTGATGGATTTTGTAAAACAAAACCAAAATAGAGACAGAGGGAAAATAATTTGAGGATATCATCCGCAAATCCCCCGCAAATTAAAACGTCGTCAGATGTTTATAAAACTATAAGAGAGAAATTCCCTTGTAGTGTGGGTTTTTTTTAAAAATTACTTGATAAGGCTGTTGGAAGGGCCTTTAAAAATATTTTCTTTAACTAGCATGGCTGTGCTGAGAATAGGGTGTGTGAATGTGCGTGGCTTAGAATCAGCTTGGAAGCAAGATCTCTTGCTCAACAATCTCAGATCAGTTGATTTGGATGTGACTGCCATTAATGAAACAATGAAAAACACGTTGTAGCATCCATTGTCGAGGACTACGCAGTATTCTTATCTTGTGATCTATCGGGAGCGGGTGGCTGTGTAGCAGTGCTGCTCCAGAAATCCTTTGATCTCGAAAATCTGCTCAGAATTATTCAGCTTTCTCATAGGTACCGACTGAACTTTCTTGATATCACAGCAGGTCATCCAGAGCGTATTTAGATAAAGTATTTGTTAGGTTAGAGAATAGGGAGAGCATAGGTTGTCCACATTTTAAATTGGTCGGCCACACAAATCACAAATTTAAGTAGACAGGGATCCGATTACTGGAAGTTGAATGCTTTCTTACCGCCTCGCAAAGAATACAGAGATCGGATTAGCGAACTTATCAAGCGGCAGTTGACAAGGGAAATCGTTTAGCAAAAATTTAGCTATATAAAGAAAGAAATTAGAGGGAGAACTAGTTAGCAAACAAGTAGAGGCTATTAGTAAAGGTATCGCGACCGACGTGTTTGCGGCGAGAATGACGCTTGACCATTTCTTTGAGGTGAAACACGAAGGGTGCGTTGTCAGGGCTAAGGCTCGTGCATTAAATCACGAAGGAACTAAAACCGCCGATGGGCCCGAACGGTACAGACGCGATGTGGAAACAAAACCACGATCAAGTTTTTCATGGATCAAGACGGAGGCGTGCTATTCGGTTCTAACAAGATGTGTGCGGCTTTCCAGCAGCACTTTGCGCAGCTGTTTGGTGAGGGTGATGGGCCGACGACACTAGCGAACTTTACTTCGTACCTAGACAGTCTACCATGGCTCTCGGTAACAGACGCAAGATTCTGCGAAAAACTGATTAGAGCCACTGAAATACGGGAAGCGATGAGCGATTGCGTAAGTCGCAGATCACCCGGTTTGGATCGTCTGCCCTACGAATTCTCTGCTTTCATGCCAGATTTGTTAGACAGCCTCTTGGCAGATGTCTACAGTATCTGGAAGCAGAACGGGGGGATTCCTAGTATTGTCATCCGGGTGTGGTAACACTGCTGAGAATGGACGCCGACAATGGGGACGTGCTAGGGAATTTTCGGCCCATAACTCTGCTAAACACAGAGTTTAAGATTTTGGCTAATGTGTTAGCGAATAGGTTGGCGCTTGTTGTTGGTAGTGTGGTAAGGGAGACAGAAAAGTGCGCAATCCCGAACAAGTCTATCCAGGACAAACCCCAACTTATACAATATATGGTAGAGAAGGCTGCGTCTAAAGCTGGCTTCGGTGGGGTCCTGATCAATTTTGGTGGGGTCCTGAAAGCTTTCAATAGTGTAGACCATCGTTACTTGGAAGCCGTCCTTACAGCGGTAGGTTTCGGACCCATTTTCAGAGACTGGATTACTGCAACGCACAGTGGCACCTGCTCAGTGGTCAAAGTAGAAGGCGCAACCTATCGGAACCGATCGCACGTCACCTCATCTGTATGTGCTCGCTTTCGAGCTACTGCTGTAAAACTGGAACAGTAGTTAAGAGGCCTCTCTTTCGAAATTAGACTCGAACAGGCAGTGTCTGCATACACGGACGACTTCACAATCGTGGAGTCGGACGCCTCCGAAGGGGAGGCAGTCGGCCCCATTGAAAAGGAATATGTCAGTTGCAGGGGCCAAAATCAACGCTGACGAGTCGGTGGGATTATGTCTGGCCACCTGGTGAGGCAGATCGATACCGTTGGACGGCGTTATCAGACGCTGGACTGACGGGCCAGTTAAACTACTCGGGGTCTGGTTTGGTCCTGACCTCCAGGTGCTTAAGAATTGAGAAGAGATGACAAACAAGGTGACCTCTCTTACCCAGAAATGGGAAGAAAGGTTGAGCAGAGGTAGAGAATGCCTACATCACCTCTGTCATTATTTATCGTCTGACCATCGTGCCTTGCCGCAGTTACTACTTGATTAGATTGGAGCGTATCCTGTTTATCTTCTTGTGGAAGGGACGCTTTCGAATGGTCGGGCGGTCGGTCTGCTGCAAACCCCCTATGCGTGGCGGGTTAGGCATGCCATAGCTTTTGATGCGCAGACATGAACTCGTGTTGCACAACCTGCAACGATTTGTAGGTGAACGTGTGTGGGTTTAGTTTGTGAAACACGCTTTTCTGCAGCTCGAATCCTTGATGGAGATGCAGTCTTGGCTATAGATAGGCCGAAACTGAGCGCCTGGCGCTTAAAATGTTACCAGGCGCTCACTGTCGTCATCATTCTACAAGTTGGGGAGTAGAATCGGTGGATGTTCCACTTTAGCTACATATATGTATAGAGGATTAGTAGCGGGGAAGTGCGACGACGTCCTAGGAAAAACCTAGGCGTCGGTGAAGACGAAGCGGCAAGTTTTTTTTTCCGGAGAACTTTCCGGTCGGGGACTGTTGTGGATAATTTCCAGATGTTTTTGGCCTGGCAGTGCTACCGGGAGCATTACCGGTTCGTGATAAACTCTACAAGCACGGATGTGTTGTCAGACAGGCTTTACCGATGTGATCATAGAGCGAGGAAATCATTCTGCATGCATTCGTTCAGTGTCCGGGCATTGCTGACTTGTGGATATATGTTGAACAGCGGCTGTCGCGTGTGGGACAGATCAGTCTTTCAGTCGATTCCATAATAGTGATTGCTTCGCTGCCATCCTTTAATCTCGCAGATAAGGCGGTTTTCCTTTGTCTGGTGGTTGTGGCGAAAGAGGTTGTGTGGTCGAGGCTGAAAGGAATGAGCAAAAGAAACATTCCTCTTTTGTAAAGTGCTCATCAACTTCTTCAAGTTTTATCTGAAAGGAAAGTGACGATAGAGTGGGAGGTGCTGTCCTCGAGCGAATTAATGGAAAGGTGGGTGAAAGCTGCGAAAATGGCAAGAGTGGATGATACCACTCTTAGTGTAGACCACTCTTAGTGTAGACCACTCTTAGTGTAGACCACTCTTAGTGTAGACCACTATTAGTGTAGACTAATCTTAGTGTAGACCACTATTAGTGTATACCACTATTAGTGTAGACTAATCTTAGTGTAGACCACTCTTAGTGTAGACCACTATTAGTGTAGACCACTCTTAGTGTAGACCACTATTAGTGTAGACCACTCTTAGTGTAGACCACTATTAGTGTAGACCACTATTAGTGTAGACCACTCTTAGTGTAGACCACTATTAGTGTAGACCACTATTAGTGTAGACCACTCTTAGTGTAGT
>NC_068996.1:1471928-1473027 GCF_001194135.2 Octopus bimaculoides | reverse complement strand
TTAGTGTAGACCACTCTTAGTGTAGACCACTATTAGTGTAGACCACTCTTAGTGTAGACCACTATTAGTGTAGACCACTCTTAGTGTAGACCACTATTAGTGTAGACCACTCTTAGTGTAGACCACTATTAGTGTAGACCACTATTAGTGTAGACCACTCTTAGTGTAGACCACTATTAGTGTAGACCACTATTAGTGTAGACCACTCTTAGTGTAGTCAGAAGAAAGGAGTTAGAGAGGTCTCTTGTCCTTGGTATTCAGGATGATCTTGAATGGTGGTGTTCCTTGATTATCTCTAGAGGTCTTCCTGTATCAGGGAGACCCTGTCACCACTACTTTTTTTTCTAGTGCCGTATACTATTGTTGTAAGGTAATTTGTTATCTATACTATATATAAAACAGAGATGTGTGTGTAATCGCTTTTCACATGAAATCGACATCACCAAATGCCTCCATATTTGTGATGCCTGAATAATTTGACCTCGGATAAATGTTAGGCTCTTCATTTGATTTTTTTAATTAAAAATAAATAATATTGCTTTATATTTAAGATTCACTTCTTTAAAAAGGTTCCTCAATATTAACTTCCGGTATTCACGCAACAACGGCAAAAAGCTTCAATCTCTATTTTGTGTGTGAGTGTGTATGAGAGAGAGAGAGAGAGAGAGAGAGAGTAAATACTACATACACACCGCTCTCTCACTCTGTCTCACACATATACACACGCACACACACACACCCATTTACTCACTCACACTCTGTCTCTTACAAACACACACATACATAAATGTATACAAACGTATTTACAAAGACACACGTGTGTATGCGCGTGCGTGCGTGTTTGTAAGAGACAGAGTGTGAGTGAGTCAAGGGCTGTGTTGTCATATGCGTACATCCAAAGATGTATGTATATTTATGAATGTACGTATACATGACAACAAACCTCTCTCTCACTCACACTCTGTCTCTTACAAACACACACATACATAAATGTATACAAACATATTTACAAAGACACACATGTGTATGCGCGCGCGCGTGCGTGCGTGGGGTGTTCCACAATCGCCATTTATTTCAATTACTCTTGTGAGGATATTCA
>NC_068996.1:1458277-1471918 GCF_001194135.2 Octopus bimaculoides | reverse complement strand
CACTCTGTCTCTTACAAACACACACATACATAAATGTATACAAACATATTTACAAAGACACACATGTGTATGCGCGCGCGCGTGCGTGCGTGGGGTGTTCCACAATCGCCATTTATTTCAATTACTCTTGTGAGGATATTCACGTAAATCATTTTTTTCATTTAATCCCCATTTTAATTTTCGTAAAAGTTTCCAAGTACCAATGAGGCTTTTTGGCACATATTCAATTTTCCCATTCATGGGAGGCGCCCAGCCATCATTCATCTGAGAGTCCATCTACAGAATGCCCTCAAATTTCTATACAGCATATTTTGCCTTTTTTTCTTCAAGTATATAAGCAACAATTTCATTCCCAACCAACGCTGGGTGCCTCTGCTAGTGTACAATAAATAAGATAACCAGGCAACGGTAAAAGCAACCTAACGAACTAACAAATCTCTTTACGAACCAACAATCAATTGTCCTTGTGAACTAACCAGCCGACACCTTCCGACTTCACTGTGAACTAACTCTAACTTCACTCGACTCCGAACTCTGAACTGATACGGATCGTACTATTTATACTTTACTCGGACCAGTCTATCTCTCGCAAGAGTGCGTCGTAAATCTCATCTCAACCATTCTCCTTTTGAGAAAGTGGAATTTATTTTATTTTAATTTTTTTCCAGCGTCACTCCCGCTTTCTTTTGTTTTTTAGCTGTTGCCCAACTTTTAAGGTAGTATTGTTCGTTGCACACAGCACTAAGCACTCTTATTAGCACTCTTGCCTTTTTTCTTTTCTTGACAATTTAATATCTCTTTCGCTTAGGTATTACTTCCAGATATTCAGTCTGTTTTCGTTTTCTGAAGTTAGTTTTACTGGATTCACTAACTCTCGGTGCTGGCACTTCAAACATATCATAGAAGACTTCTATTGGTATTACCCTTCGTTCTTCTGTATGTCTCATCTTTAACTGGTTAAGGTGTCTCTTATGTTCCGAACGTTGGCTTTTAATTAAATGCATCATGTTACCTAATCTTTGATTACACAGCCATTCTCCTAACCTTCTTTACCACTTTTGTAATTTTAAAAATAAACTTACTTCGAGATGTTTTATAATATTTCTTGCATTTCCTTCAAATGTATTTTTTGCCTTTCCTTTATATGTATTTTTCCTGGCAATAATTTATCGAAGATCGATTTTATTTTACAGGCGAACATTATCTCTGCTGGTGACTTTCCTGAATTAGTATTTGGAATTACCATTATTCTATATAATCTCAAAAATGTCGTTAGTGCCTCGTCATTATCTAGCTCGTTCCTAGCTTTTTTTGTCGACAAATCTTTCCGCCTGCCCATCTGACCTCGAGTGGTAGTGCGAGGTAAAGATTTGCTTTAGGGATGTATTTTGCAGGAATTTCTTAATTCATATCCTTTGAATCGTGTTTCATTACCTGAAAGTCTGGAACACTGTATAGTGCAAATGACTCGAGTAGGAATGTCTTTTGTTGTCTTTGACGTGGGTTTATTACTTATACATTTCTCTGGCCACTTTGTATAGCTATCCACATCGATTAGATAGTATGCGCCATTCACTGGTCCAGCGTAGTCGATATGTATCCTGCACCGCGTGCTCTTTGTCTCTGGCTACGATTGATATTTTACTGGTGGTGCGTTGGCTACCAACGCGCAACCACTACATGCTTTCACCAATTTCTCGATGTGCCTGTCCATAGCCGGTCAATATACAAATCTCCTCATTAAAACTTCCATTCTGGAATACGCTGGTGCCCACTGTGGAATTGTTGCAATACTCATTTCTGTTGTGCATTTGATACGACTACTGTCTGCACGTACATTAAGACATCATCACATAGTGAGAAATTATTTGAATTTGTAATTTTATGTTTATTTTTTAATGCTTCTTTCATTCTTGTAATGTAACTACCCTCTGCGGATTTCATTTTTTTATCACACGCTGTCACCTGCAGTCCCAGGTTTATATTACACATGATACTTCCTACTTCACTTTCTAACTGCAATGTCGCTATCACGATCTCTTCTAGGGGTTCGGTTCCACACTCTTGAAAATTAACCTCGATAAGCAGTCTGCATGGCCAATCTTCTTCGACGGAATATACTGCATCTTGAAATTGTAGTTCAATAATATTGTACCCCAGTGTTGTAGTCGGTTCGTTGTAATGATAAGCAATCCCTTCTTTAATCCAAAAATTGATTGCAAAGGTCGATGGTCGGTTTGTAACAAAAAACTTCTACCATGTCGAAATTTGTGAAAGTTTTTTACCGCAAAAATAACAGATAGAGCTTCCTTCTGTATCTGACCATATTTTTTCCGCTGCTATCAGCGAACGTGAAGCATGGACTATTGATTTCATATTTCCATCTTTATACTTGTGTAGCAAGACTGGCCTTATTCCATATTACGAAGCGTCAGACGTTATAACAATGTCCATTCTAGATTCGAAATGCGCGAGTGACAAGTCAGAAATTAGTATTTTCAAGTCTTCAAATGCGTCTTGGCACATTACTGACCAATTCCATTTTACTTCTTTTTTTAGTAAATCCTTTAAAGGTGCTCTCAATTTATGTAAATTAGGAATGTACTGTTGATAGTAATTTACTAGGCCAAGGAAATCTTGTAATGTCGGCATATTCTTGATTGCGTCTGCCATCGAAGGGTCAGAACGTCTTTCCTTCTTATCCATGATTTGACCTAATTATTTGATTTCAGTAAGTGTGAAACCATAATCCTTAATTTTTTAAAGCCACTTCACGTATTCGATATACTTATTCCGCGATTCGCTTTTGATTAACACGTCATCAAAATAAGGAATAGCAAATTGACAGTCTGCCAATATCGTGTCCAAAAACAAGTCTATTGTATTTGTACAGACCTCGGTGCGTGTTGACCGTTAGCGGCTTAGAACATGATTGTTTTATTTACTTTGTAAGATATACGTCAGACAGAATGAGTTTTGAAAATATTATACCTCCGTTTAGTTTTGTAAAAATATCTTCTGGGGTCGGTAGCGGATAATGTTTCATTTTTAAAGAGTCATTTTTACCGGTCGAAATGACATAATTTTGTTATTTTTCCTTTGTATACATACATTTCACGTAATCCACATTTTCAAAGATTCAGGGTTTTTTTCCCAATCTGTCCAACTCATCGACCATTTACTTTATTGCCGCAAAAGGCACTTTCCTGTTAGGTCTGATCACAGGTGTAACGTTATCATCTAATCCAAAACACGCTTTAGTCATAGATCTAGTTTGTCCGAGAGTACTTGCGCAAACATTTAAAATAGTTTTCTCTTTAACTCTCTGACGAATTATTTTTAGATAGACCATCATTTACATTTTTACAATCGAGATTTACATGGAGGTCCCATAAATCGAATAATTCCAACCAATCTGTACCAAAACAGATCGGTTGCAGTTGTAATGACGAAGACTTTCGCCTTACACGCTTTCCCTCGAAATGTGACATTAGTCCACAATTCACCTATGAAATATAATTTATCTCTCGTCAAGCTACGAGCAGATTTCGTTGATTTTCTCAGCATAAGTTTCCCTATTTTCTTCCATGTGTGCATATTTATTATTGAAATACTACTTTCAGTTTCCAGTTGAGGCTTAATATGTATACCATTTATTTTTATGTGTACGAATTTTCTTATTTGGGAGTCGATTTTTGTTTCTGCTGAGAGTACTGTAGGATTTTTAACGTTTGGCCTTTAAAATTTTGTTCTGTAGTGTGAACATTTCTGATCAATTCTTTTGCAACTATAACATTTTTGATTTTTTAATGGACAGTTTTTTTCTGTTTCTCCACATCCATAACTTGGATTAGGACGTGGTACTCCTTTTTAGTTGTACTTTTCCGGTCGGCATATCTGTATTTTTGAGAAATCCTTTTCTTGAATTTTTTTTTTTTTTTTTGCATCGTCTTTCTCGGTTTACCATCCTGTAAGGTTAGATGTTGGCTCACTTGCTCCAATTTTGAAAGAATTCTTGCTCGAATTTCTGTATCTTTGCTTGCTGTAAGGCCTTGTACGAAAGTAAGACACTTGAACATCTCAGGTATAAGTTCTTTGAGTTTAAAGCTTTCACACATCCTATTGTCTGTTCTTGCATTTGTGATAAAATGATCATTCTCTTTTTTCTTATATTCTTCTACTCTTTTCTAGTGTTAAATAAAGACATTTTATCACCGAATATTGTAGACAGTAATTCTAGTGTTTCTTTAAAAGAAATTTCATTGTTTTTTTTTTTTTTTTAGGGCAATATGAAATTACGATAACGTTCATGCTCCAACGGAGCTAATTTTCGAAATAACAATCTCACATTTTGTTTGTCCGACCATGATTTGCAATCTTGCTTAAAAATCTCCTCGTACCTTCTGTAGGATGATGCAAAAGTTATACCCTCCTCTGGGTTATAACTGAATTCATTAACTGAGTTCGAAATGCCGTCTGGCGAAAGCGAATTTATCTCATTTTTGGACTTCATTGAATATAGCTCCAATAATTGTTGTTGTTGTAATTGTTGCTGTAATAGTTGCATTTGCAAATCCTGTTGCTGCTCTTGTTGTTGCTTTTGCAACTGTACTATGGAAGCTAATAGGTCTTCTATTGTTTAACTAGTTGTATCTCGAATAAATTGTTAAATAATCTACGAGAGCTTCTCAGTTGCATCGCCAGATGTTATAGCGTAATTTGTTACGTGCAATAAATAAGAGAACCAGACAACAGTAAAAATAGTGTAATGACCTAACAATTCTATTTACGAACCAACAATCAATATTCCTTGCAAACTAACCAACCGACACCTTCCGACTTCACTGCGAACTAACACTAACTTCACTCGATTCCAAACTCTGGACCCCAAACTCACTCGGACCATTACTATTTATGCTTTACTCGGACCAGTCTACCTCATGCAAGGGGATGCTATTACTCTCATCAGAACAACTATATATACTTCCCTCCTTCTAATGTATACCGCGTATACTTTTTATCTTATCATTCCATTATATGTAACCCCATCCCCCACTTTATGTCTGTCTTTGTATTGTCCTCCTCATCCTTCGCTGTTGTCGCAAATAAAAGAAACCATTATTGTTGTTGTTATTATTATTATTATCATCATTATTATTATTATTATTTTCCGCAGCTCATCTCTTTGATTGCGCTGCAATCCTGTCCCCAGAAAAGAGCAAGCTTATGCGCCTGCCATCTGGAATGTCATCAGGCGCATGCTCTCATTGCTCTCCGCCAGTCGAGCAATAGAGTCGGTGGACGTTCTACAGTAGCAATATGCAGAAATCTAGTAATGGGTAAGAGCGATGTTCTCGGAGAAGTTCTAAGCATCGACGAAGAATAACAAGTTGGTCTATTTCGGACATTCGAGCCAGGTCCTATCATGGATAACTGCCAGAAATCTCTGGCCCGCCACCTTCACATTCCATGATTACCATTGGGATCGATTAGATATCGGTCAAAGATTCTGCATTAGTTTTCCGGCTGTTTTTTTAAATTTAATTTTTGAGAGCGTTCGGGTCCATTTTTAGTATTCTCGTTTGTGAGGGCAGTCAAGTTTATTTGAGATATTCTCATTTTAAAAATCATCTCTGGCTAATCGTTGAGAGGACGTTGGTGTTGTCTTGGCGGAGATTTGCGCTCACTGTTGTTGTTATTGTTATTGTTATTATTATTATTATTATTATTATTATTATTATTATTATTATTATTATTATTATTATTATTATTATTATTTTCATATATGCAAAACTTGTATTTCTTACTTTCTATTACTTTACTAGGTTCTTGTTCATACTGGTTAATAGTGTGTTCAAATCCTAGCTTTCTCCATAATTCCCAGTGGATTACTCTCCCTAGGTTGTCTTGCCTTTTCTTGTATCCTTTCTGTGCCGCATGCTATATTAATTTTACTATATGTGTAATGCCTTCCACTTTTGATTTGCATAACCTACATTGGGAATCTACTTAGTTCTTGTCTATCATGGCTTTTATTAGTCCTTAATGCTTGATCTTATGCTGCTACTAACAAACTTTCTTTCTTCTTGTTCAGTTTTCCTTTCTGTAAACATAGCCATGTCTCACTTCTAGTATTTTCTGAAACTATCTTTGGGGATCTACCATGAAATGTCTTCTCCTGCAAATCAGGTAATTCCTATTATTTTTTCTGATTTTTAAGTTCGTTTGGGTTTTTTGGTTTCCCTATTTCTTGCCGTGACTCCAGTAGCTTTTAATACGAGTCTATATCTAATCTAGTTAACTCCACGCAGTCTTCTACTGATATTAACCCTCTTCCGCCTTCCTTTCTAGGTAAGTATAATGTTGCTATGCTTGCTCTTTGGTGTAACCCTCCATTCACATTGAATTTCTTCCGAGTTCTTCTGTCTAGCTTTGCTAATTCAGTTTTAGTCCAATCTACAAAAGCTGCTGAGTATCTAAGTAATGACACCGCCCAAGTATTTACAACCTTCACTAGATTCGGATCATTTAGCTTTGACTTCATTACTTTCCTGACCTTTCTGATGTACTCTTTCACAATTTTCATTTCTGTAGTTAGTACTGTGTCAGCTTCTCATACTCCTAGATACTTGTTACTCTCTCCTCCTTTCAATGATTCTAATATCTGGCCGTCTAGTAATCGGATGCCTCCGGTGTTGACTACCTGTCTCCTTCTCATGACTAATATTGCACACTTATCTATGCCAAATTTCATGCCTATATCTTTGCTGAAGAGTCTTACAGTCTGCATTAAGGAATCTATCTCTGTTTCATTCTTACTAAAGAGCTTCAGGTCATTCACGTAGAGCAAATAGTTAATTTTTCCACTACTATTTCTGAACTGATACCCTGCTTTGCCTTCCCAAATACTAAACTGAAGGTTATCAAACATAAGACAAATATTAAAGGGGACAACGAGTACCCCTGGAAAATTCCTCTTTTCCTAAGAGTGTCATCTGCGTATAGATCCTGTTTCCATTTCTTCATGCTAAAGCTAATTTATTCTCTTACCTTATTCGGTTACCATGTCTGCTATACTGAATATACTCATGGGATCATGTCATGGGCTTTCCTATAATCTATCCATGCTATTGTTAGATTTTTCTTCCTAGCTTTTACTTCCTTTAGAACTGCTTTGTCTATGCATAATAGATCATGCGATCTTCTAGCCTTCTTCCAGTACAACCTTTCTGTTCTTCAAGTAGTATGTACTGGTTGTCAAGACGCTCGTAAATACTTTCTGAAAGCATTCCTGTTAACAGCTTCCACACTAATGGTAAACAAGTGATTGGTCTACAGTTACCGGTATTACTCTTGCTATTATCTTTCATAAGGAATATTCTACTCCCTCTAATCATCCAATCTGATATTATTCCTCCGTTAAGACAATCTTGGAGTTATTCCCTCAGCCTCCCTTGTAAAATACTAAATTTCTTTAGTGAGTACCCTAGCCAAATCTGGTCTTGGGTCCTTCCAATTATTATTATTGCTACTACTACTACTACTACTACTACTACTACTGCTACTACTACTACTACTACTGCTGCTGCTGCTGCTGCTGCTGCTGCTGCCGCTGCTTCCGCTACTACTACTACTACTACTACTACTACTACTACTACTACTACTACTATTATTATTAAAGCTGATACATGTCACATTAATGAGCATGGTTTTTGCCTTGATCTTTGTTGATGAGTCTCATCAGGACATTTCATAAGATTTTTGCAGAATACTATTTTTTTGTAGGTCGACACTGGTAGCATGTTGGGCATTGTGCTAAATGTCCCAGTTACCAAACAAACAATTGTACTCAATCTTTCTAATTCACTCTGGTTACCACCTGAGATTTCTCGAGTTCCACAATGTTCATGATTACCACTCTAGAATCAATTCTAGGGTAAAGTCCGTGATCTTTACACTGTTTTCTCCTTTTCGACCTCTGCAATCATATCTGGCGGTCTTGCTTCAATAATATGGTCATACTTTGTGGAATAATCCTACCAAATGCTGTAATTATTCTTTAGCATAGCAGTATCTACCTTCGGTTCATATAATTTTCCGGCCACTTCAAATTCACAAACTTAGTTAATATCTGGAAATATTTCTTTTTCTGATACAGTTATGCCACAATTTGTACTTTTTTGTGGTGGATTACCGCACTCCTTAGAAGACAGTCAAGTCCTTCCCTTACATTTCCACACATTCTGCATTTATGTGACTGACTTTTACAAATTATTGTCTTTATCTAATTTGTTACTGTGGTTTGCTCTCGAGGGGGCTGTATTAGTGTTTTAATTTCTCGTTTCAGCTTTTGGTTTTTCAGCAATAAGTACCAATATTCAGTACCTAGAATCTCATACTGTTGCATGAATTGATCAGGTACTACTCTTTTTCGTTTTCAGCTATATTTTTGAAATTTTTCACTATTTTTGGCTGCAGATAGTAGTTCTTCCTCACTATGCACTTCATAGGTTCTCGAAATCACAAATATCATTATTGATAGTGTGTTCTGCCTTTACAAAACCCGATCCCCTTCCCTGCATAGTGAAGGGAACCTGTCGGTATTACTTTTCGGGTGACTTGATTATATATTCTGAGTATCTTTGAAGTTCTTCTAACCATTTTCTAGTACTCTGGTTTTTATATACAGTGTATGTATGTATGTGTGTGTGTGTGTGTGTGTGTGTGTGTGTGTGTGTGTGTGTGTGTGTGTGTGTGTGTGTGTGTGTGTGTGCGTGTGCGTGCACGTCCATGCGTGTGTGTGTATGCGCGCGTGCTTGTATGTCGGAACGGAGATTAGGCTTGGCCTGAAGTTTTTCAGTCACTCTTCTTTAATAGCATATGTATGTGCATGTTTTTATACTTCTTTACCATTCGTTTTTGTGTTTATTCTTCAACGTCTACTTTTCAATTACAGTATCTATCCTACAATATTATTATAACTTAAATCTTCAAGAACTTTTTTCAAACATGGCTCTTTGTCCCTTTTCGACGTTTGACCGTCTACTTGACGCTTTGATTTTCACAAATAATTTATCCAGTCTCTTTGCTTCTTTTCACAATTTTTGTCTGTGACTTGTTCTATTCAATCGTTGAATTTAGCCCATTTTGTCCTCAGTAGTACACCTTCCTTCTATAAAGTAAAACATATTTATGCCATCAACACTACATTATGTTTCATTGATCCTTATTTTCGATCAATTTCCTATGCACCTTTTTTTTTATATTTCACCATTCTAACGTTGTCTTCAATTTGACGTGTATAATTTCCTTAATCAAAACGCCGTTATTCTGCAACAGAGAACAGAGGCTGCCAACAGTTCACATGTGGCAGCAACAGAAGCAGAATCAAGAACAGTAGTATCAGAACTCATTATTTCGACAACAACAATAAAAAGAACAACAACAACAACAAAAACACACATCGTCGACATCGGCAGCAAACTCTTCTAAGCTCATCGCAACACTTCAAGGCATTTCCCTCTGTCCACTTCAGTAAGATATGTCCTGAAACGGAGTGATAACGGTGAAAAATGGAAAAACTATCCTCGTAAGAAGGGAGAGAACGATGTAAATAGAAAAATCTAAATAATCTTCTCTCACAAAGAACTGGGTCATTCGAAGGGAGGCGAATTGACGTGAGTTATAAGCAAACACCGTCTTATCATCAGCCACCATCTCCGCAATATCCAGCAACACCACAAGAAGCATCAACGCTGCAAAACGTCTGTAGGTATAAGAACAATACAATCTGCACCCAACACCACGCACAACGTGAAATATCATAAAGTACACGGCCGCAAATAGAAGAAAGAAAATTCTAAGAATGTATGAACCATATACCAATATAATACATCAATATACATATAAATCCTACAAAACAACTCATGAAAATAAGTGCAAACTACAAATAGCATATTCTGTATTGAGTTGGATAAGTTTGGATTTCGCAATATTGATTATCTTCCTGGATTCAGACGATAAACAGATGATGATAATCTTGGAAACCCAGAAGGCCACACTATCAGTAACAATCTACATCCCGACAGGGTGGTCAGATTTCCTTAGGCATGCAACGAGTTTTACCGAGCAACATCCTGCATTTTCGTTCTAGTGAGAGATTCGAATGGCTCTTTGGATGGAAGATGCAATCCTGTAATGAAATCCGACTGGAGAAGTTGTACATTTGTCTTAGAAACCTAGTCAGACTTTTCAAACTATATGACAGGTACCAAATGGATTTCTCGAACGTACCAATGCAGACAGTGCAAAACGCATTGAGTTCTTTGGAACTCTAAACAAAAGCAGATATAGATCTTATGCAACCTTCTGAAAAAAGATATCGGTTAGGGGTTAATACATTCTCAAATTGCAATAATGAGACTTGATGTACAGAATACTGGAGTTACCATACATTGAAATTTTAGGGTTCAGACTGATCGTAAAATTCAGATTAACCGACCAGATAACGGTGTGATCAATCACGCTGAAAAGACACGTATCTTAGCCCACGTGACTTAGCTCTGAGAACGCAGTCTTCATGTTGCGCATTGAAAAAATGATCTAATGCCATTCTCGCAGTTAGCATATCGGTTGCAATGCTACTATTATTCGCTTCGTTTAATTTAGCTACTAACTCCCCACTCTCTTCTAATTGTTTATCGCTACTTCTTTACTACTGGTATTGATTTATACTAACCGTTCTCTTGGGAGTGCACCACCACCTGTTGTTGACAACTGTGCCTGTCAACTGTCATTTAACTAATGTACTAATAGGTCTTTGATTGCTTAACGCGCTGAGGACGACGCGCTAAGCTTCCAATCACCGGGTTTTATCTCGGTCGACCATATTGACCACAAATTTGTGATCTGAACCGGCTACCGTTTGTAGTTGTGAATAACTTTTGTTATCTTTATCCACTAAACGAATGAAATACTTATCTACATAGGTAGTCCTGTGCGATTGTTCCATATCCACCCTGGCGCATTACAGAAATCTTGCCGGTACCTGTGATAGAGTTGAAAGTGATTAGTTTTAATTTGGGGGAGAATTTTTCCTTCCCCTTGCTTCTATCCGCTTCTCCTACACAGTCCTGGCTGGCGTCTAAGATACCATTCCTGTTCCCTGCTAACAGGAAAGGGCCAGACATTCTTAGGGAGGTTTCTAAACATTTGAAGACATCCGGCCGTCCAACCCCATTTAATGCACAAACGGCCACTAGATTAAATGCAACTCCTTCACCGGTCTCTGAAAATAGTCTGTACTCCCAACCCGCATCCCATTCCAATCCGACTAAGAGACGCGCACTTCTTAACGTTGCCAATAAAGGGGACTATTATGAGAGTATCGTATATCCTGGTCTTGTTGACTACCGTCACGTTTATAGCTGGTCACCTGAGGTCGTTCAGCAAGAAATCTTGCGTCGAGGACCCCCAGGCTACGTACATTTATACTACCTACTCTAAAAATCGCAATGTTAACCAGAAAGAGTAGAAAGCAGGAGAAAAGAAGGAAACGGGAGGGTTACTTACCTTCTCGGGTGATTTGATTTCCCTACTTGGTTAGGGTTCCTTTGAGAATCCTTTTGAAAAACCTACCGGTGGGATTTGTATTTCGTAATCCCGCGTCGTGAGGGAATCTATCCTCAATGTTTTTTTAATGTTTCTAATGACATCCACACCATTGTGCAGGCACTTTAAAGATGCTGGTGCTTAAAATCTTCTCTTGTCTCTCACTGTCCCCACTTTGTCCTGGAAGTCCCATCAGATTTTTCATTGGCCCTTCTCTTCTAACACAGAATTGGGTGTCACTGTGATTGTCGTTGTATATTCATTCTTTTTGTGGGTTGTTCGGCTATGACGGTTTTGTTGCTGTTTTTGATATTGGTAAACATTCAAATTGCTTCAGCCCTAAACCGGCAGAAAGTCAACGGCAAAATGCCGGTAAGCAGTTTGCCCATCGAGTGGAGGCGATCGATGTGCAGTTGGGATGACAAGAACAATGACAATAACACATACACTAACAATCTTCCATTTTCCCAAAGAAAATACTGTCTTTGATATGTAGAACGACCGCACTCTATATGCGTGAGGAAAGACGACATTATTTACAAACGAACTTGATAGGTAATAAAACATTTAGTAATGGCTATTCTAATTCTTGCATTGTAGGTCTTTTCAGTTATATTTCGGAACAAACATTTTCAAGTATATTCTTTGTCGAACCCTGTGTATATAGATGTATACACATAAATGCCTGTGTGTGTATGCACATACAGACACACAAACACACACATATATAGGCGTAGGAGTGGCTGCGGCATGAGTAGCTTGCTTACCAACTACATGGTTCTGGGTTCAGTCCCACTGCGCAGCACTTTCGGCGTGTGTCTTCTACTATAGCCTCGGGCCGACCAAAGCCTTGTGAGTGGATTTGATAGACGGAATCTGAAAGAAGCCCGTCATATGTACATGTGTGTGTGTGTGTGTGCGTATGTGTGTGTGTGTGTGTGTGCGCGCGTGTGCGTGCGTGTATTTGTCCCTCCAACATCGCTTGGCAACCGATGCTAGTGTGTCTACGTCCCCGAAACCTAGCAGTTCGGCAAAAGAGGCCGGTAGAATAAGTACTAGGCTTACAAAGAATAAGTCTCAGGGGCGATTTGCTCGACTAAAAGCGGTGCTCCAGCACAGCCGCAGTCAAATGACTGAAAAAAGTAAAAGAATATATATATATATATCATACATATACATATATATATAATGATTGCAAGTTTTGGTACAAGGCATGCAATTTTGGTGGAGGGACAAGCTGGTTACATTGACCTCGGTAGAACTTGAACTCAGAACGTAAAGACGAGCGAAATACTGCTAAGCATTTTGCCCGACGTGCTAACCATTCTGCCATCTCAGCATTATATATCGATGCTTGTTTTAATGTTCAGTTATAATAAAACAATCTTAAACTCATGTAAAGTGTTACTCCATAGTTTTGTACAGTACAAAATTATTATTCTTTGAACTGGAATAGTAATGACAGTAAATTCGAAGTTTCGGCTAGCTAAGCCATCAGAGGGCTGCTAATCAGTTTAGTTCATCTAGGTTTTTTACAGTCTCTGTTCAGTTAATATTTTCATGGGTAAACTGAGTGATGTTGATGGATAGTTAAGTTGTATGGCAGGTTGTTGTAGGAAGATTGCATGCTGAGAGGTAAGAACATTGGAACTTAAAACAGCTCAACAAATAGATTTAAAAAAAGTGTTGGTTTTCATATGATCGAATGCATACCTGAAGGCGGTTCTCTGGCATACTCGAAATCCTGTGGCTGAAACCTGCAAAGGAATACATGCATGTGTGTGTGTAGTGTGTGTTTGTGTGTGTGTGTGTGTGTGTGCATGTGTGTGTGTGTGCGTGTGTGTGTGTGTGTGTGTGTGTGTGTGTGTGTGTAGTGTGTGTGTGCCTACGGTCAGTCTTCAATCTTCAAAGATTTTCGATGCCAATATTTACATGCTATTAGGTTTACCTTCTCTATTTCTAGCTCAGGCATTAAAAACGTATTGTTACTCGTTCTCTTGAAGTCTCTAAATGACGTCCACAGCATATATA
>NC_068996.1:1454219-1457252 GCF_001194135.2 Octopus bimaculoides | reverse complement strand
ATAGACATACATGTATATATAGATACATATGTGTGCGTGTGTGTATGAGTGTATTTGTATATAAAATGAATTAACACAGTGTTAAGTAGAATGTTTCAAGTCTGTTCTTTCTTTTTATGTTCAGTGTTCATATCCTGCATATGTCAACTGTGCTTTATATCCTCTCAGGATCAATACAAAAGTAGGACGATGGAATTGTTAGAATTTTCGAAAAGGTGCTTAGCGGTATAAAATACGGTTCTCATATTTCTTTGTTAAAATCCCGATTCGTCAACGAAATTTCATGACACTTTTTTCAAGCATTACAACCCACATACTGTATCAAAAATTTGAGAAAAGAATGGAAACACAGTAATTTTGGTTCGATCGAAGATCACCTTCCACCACTTCTACAACTACCACTACACCACCATCAACAACATTATCCCCACCTCCACTATCACTTATATATATTTGTGTATGCGTGTGTGTGTGCGTATACATATGTGCACGCGAATATATTTGGAGAATGATAAAGTAAAAAAAGAGAGAAATATACTGGAATATCAAGAAAACCAACAAAACGTATTTGGCAAAATAAGGACGAATGAAAGAACGATGCGAATGAGACTGAATGAACGAATGAATGAATGATATAATATGAAAAGAAACAAGGAAAAACCGCTTAAAACCAAATCTATAAAAAAAAACCAACATGGTTGTACAATGAGAAAATGGCAGATTTTCACCGGAAGTTTATAAATTATAGCAGCTGGGGGAAAAAGATAAGAAATTGGACAACATTAGCAAAAGAAAGATAACTCATACAACCACTCTCTCAAATAAGCTGAGAGACGCGCATATACACGCACGCAAGTACGCACATACGCACATGCGCGCGCACACACACATACACACACGAGCACTCCTTCCCTGTATCTTTCTGTCATTTTCTCTACGCCATTACCGCTACCAGTCCCTTTGCCCTCTCCTCCCTCGGCCTTTCTCTTTCAATCACCCTCGCTTTGTCAATCTGTATTTTCTCTCTCGGTTATCAGTTTCTTTGTGCGCATTGAAAATATTACACAAAAATGATTTGAAAACAATGTCCCACGTAGTATAGTACGGATATATGTGACAGAGCGAGTGTGCATATATATGTGTGTGAGCGTTCGTTTCGCACTGATTTCTTGATTGTGTTTTGAGATATAGAATGTAAGACAATCATAGAAAAAATTCACCATCTAATTCTTGTTTTTACCATGTCAAATTTAATGCTTATATATACATTATAATCTTTTCTACTCTAGGCACTAGGCCTAAATTTCTGGGTACGGAGTTACTCGATTAGACTGAGCCAGTACGCAACTGATACTTAATTTATCGACCCCGAAAGGATGAAAGACAGAGTCGACCTCGGTGGAATTTGAACTCAGAACGTACAGACAGGCGAAAGGCCAATAAGAATTATGCCCGGCGTGCTAACGTTTTTGCCAGCTAGCCGCATTTAGCATACATTATAATGTCATCGAAAATAAGTTCTTCGTGCGTACTTTGTATTTTCTTTTCTCTAATTCAAAAACCGTTCACTTGATTGCTATTTAAAATATATTGTCCCACAAAGGACATGTAAATAAAGCGGTTCATAGAAGCGAGAGAAAAGTTATAAAATATTATCAGTTAGCAGATATCCATACGGATCAGTGATCAGGATGCTGGATGAATTTATGAAGAATACCGTCCTCTTTTATTAGATTGATTGGTCAGTTAGTGTTCTGGCTGATGGGACACAAAGATATCCAAACGCCGGTTGTCCCGGAATTTTTTGTACATATATATTATGAAGACATATTTGATGGAGAGAAGCAGTTCTCCTGCGATTGACACACAGTGATTAGTATGTTAACGTTTGAAACAGCCGGTATTTAAGAATAAATGCACATACCATCGCATGAGATATAATTGTATTTCTATTAATATTTTCATTCAATTTTTAAAAATATATTAATAAGCAAAAATTAAAATTCCTTTCAAGAAAGTTTCTTATTCGTGATCTCACCACCCTCTCAAATATCTTTATAAGAGGTGAGCGAGATCGGACGGTAGTTCACTGCAAGGGTCTTGTTTCCCTTTTTGAACACAGAGACAACATAGTGGGACAGAAAGTTCTCAGGAATATAACCATCATCCAGTGAATTCCTCCACAGATTAGCAAGAGGAGATGCAAGTTGGTGTCGCTACACCTTCAGGACACAAGCAAAGAACCTATCAGAGCCTACTGCTGAATTGTGTTTAATTTCGTTTATTGCCACTAACACATCAGGGACGTCAAACTTTATGTCCGATATAGTGTGTTGAGTATTAACATCACTAGTACAGCCCAGATTGTCTATATCAGGATTGCTAAAACCAAGGAAGTACTGTTTCTGCAGTATCTCACTCATGGTTTCGGCATACTCTTGAAAAATAGCCATTTTTATCAATTAGAGGGCCAACAGTGGAGATAGTGACCTTGTGTTTTTTCGGAAAAGAGAACACTTTGTGGTTGAGTTTTATTTTCTTAACGGCCCATTTCTCCTCAGCTATTCTTTGGTTATTGATGATGGTCTTCATTCATTGTTGGAAGTTATATTTTTTGATTCGAGCAGGCTGATAGCCGTCGAATTTATGTGTGGCTGTTGGCAGTATTTTAGTTTGTTACGTTTTTTGTTTGTTCTTTTTTTTCTGATAATAGTTTATTCTGTTCTGGGGAGTTCTTGGTGTGGGGTGTTTAGCAGCTATGCTTGTGAAAGTGTCTACAAAGATCTGCCAAGAGGAGATGTGTGCTGGATGAGGTGTGTGCATGTGTGAAAGACGAATCAACATGTGATAGTCGGCATTATAGTGAGCCATGGTATCAAATGGGTGGACTGGAGAGAGGACACTAGCGTTTGTTTTCGGCTGGTGGAATCTCAGGTTACAGAGAATCATGTCATGGTCTGAAGAGGGTTTTTTTCCAGTGAAATATTCTGCATTCTGTTAGTGTGGTTATTAAACAATATATATATATATATA
>NC_068996.1:1452093-1452537 GCF_001194135.2 Octopus bimaculoides | reverse complement strand
TGTGTATACTATATTATATTACATTACATTATATATGTATTTATGAATTGACATGTACGAATATAAACTGAATATATATATATACATAAATGTATGAAGGTGCGTGGAGCTTACGATCGTGAGGTTGTGAGTTCGAATCCCAGACCGGGCTGCGTGTTGTGTTCTTGAGCAAGACACTTCATTTCACGTTGCTCCAGTTCACTCAGATGTAGAAATGAGTTGCTACATCACTGGTGCCAAGCTGTATCGGCTTTGCCCTTCCCTTGGATAACATCAGTGACGTGGAGAGGGGGAGGCTGGTATGCATGGGCGACTGCTGGTCTTCCATAAACAACCTTGCCCGGACTTGTGCCTTGGAGGGTAAATTTCTAGGCGCAATCCCATGGTCAGTCATGAGCGAAGGGTGTCTCAGCATACATACATACATACATACATACATATATA
>NC_068996.1:1451400-1452083 GCF_001194135.2 Octopus bimaculoides | reverse complement strand
ATATACTAACTTGGAAAGGGATGCGTGGCGTTCAATCGTATAATAATATAAATAAAGAATATCTATGCATATATACATACATAAATGTACGTATTTACATGTATATGTACATAAATGTGCATATATGGGTATACGACGTCACAAAACGTAAACAACATGAAATACGAAAACGTAATGAATTACGAAATAAGACTGCACGAAATACGAATGCAAACTTGGATTTGCGAACAACGAAACAAATGGAAAACAAGACAAGTAATACAAAGAATGACCCTTCATCTGTTATCAGCTGTTTATCTTCCAGATTCATTCTAATGTGTCTCTTCTCTTATCTTTTCTCTTATCAAAGAATATGCTTCCAGCGTTCGCTACCTCGTCTGGCCTAAATGCCCACGATGTTTGTGTTCGTTTCGTTTGGTTCTGTTTGTGTTACCAACATTGACCCTCCGCAAATTCCAAATTTTATTTTGTTTCAAGGGCGTAGGTGTTTCTCGAAGAACGTATTGTCACGAATTGCTCGAAACATGGAGTAGATAAACAGCCGACAACTGATGAAGGGTCGTTCATTATATTACTTGTCTTGTTTTCCATTTGTTTCTCTCGTTGTTCGTATACTCAAGATTGCCTTCGTATTTCATGTTTTCTTATATCGTATTCCACGTCGTTATACATACATATATATA
>NC_068996.1:1448577-1450931 GCF_001194135.2 Octopus bimaculoides | reverse complement strand
ATGTATGTATGTATGTATGTATGTATGCATGTATGTATGAAAGTATGTATATATCTATGTATGTATGTATGTATGTATGTATGTATGAATGTATGTATGCATGTATGTGTGTATGTGTGTATGTGTGTGTATGCATGTATGTATGTATGTATGTACGTGTGCGTGCAGATTTGTATGTTTTATGTATGTATTCTCATGCATATAGTTACATATCTAGACATGCTCATATATATTTAAACGATAAGCTTCTGAAAAGTTTTACACATTTTTACAGTTCCAGTGATGGATTGGATCTGTAGTCTTCGAATTAGCTTCCTCCTTTCTGGTTTAGAGAAGTCTAATTTCTCAAGATTGGCATTTAGGCAGTGTGTTACATATCCCAGGGATCCAATAATTACAAGTATAAGCCTGAACTTGTAATCTGGATAGAGTAGCTACAGATTTCTCAATACATCGGCATAGGTGTTCTATTTTTCACTCAGCTTCAGCTTTATGTTAACATCCGTTGGGCAGCTAATTTCCACACACTACACAGTTTCACTTCTCTATCTCAAATCATTATATCAGGTCTGTTGCACTTACATTTTATTGAGGTCTTCACTGGTACATTCCCCCAGTACTTTTTTTCGTTATGAGTGGCTATGGTTTCTACCATATTGTGAGTTCTTATTTCTTTGCGTTCAGGATTATCCTTCCGACGGATTTCGTTATAGAATGTCCTAGCTACAACATCATGTCTCATCAGTAGATGTAACCATGATGACATTTTCGGACAACTGATTATGATGTGCGTGATATATTCACTGTGAACTCCAGAAAGACTGCATCAGTTGTCACATCTTACGGCATTTCATGCACCTCTATCCCTTTTGTGCATCAGGTACTTGGTTCATATTTCCTTTCCTATATAGCAAACGCATACACTTCAAAGTGGGAGGTAGTAGTCCGGCTATAGGTCCATAATAAACTGCTTTGATGATCGATGTTACTATCATCACGAAGCTTTATACTACTATATCCATGCATAGATTTCTGCTCATATATGCTCATCCTTTCATCTGATGATACGTTGTGGTAGTGTCGGGCGACTTCTTTGGTCATGTATTCTAGGTTAGCAGACAAAGAATGTTGCTCAAGGAGCTGCCTTCGAGGTCTTATGATGTTATCAGCCTCATGTATGCAAACTTGATCAAGGGATGCACCTCGACATTTTGTGGTTAGAAAATGTTGCCGAAGGGATATGATGCGACATTCAAAGGCATTTGGGATCGATGTTGAGCCTCTTCCGCCTTGTTTTCGTTTTAGGTAGTGGCGGTCTGTTTATGTGGAAATTATTTGTGTTTGTTAGTATTTTTCGGGTTTTCGCATCAATGGTTCGGATCCAATCAATCAGCCCGAATGTTGATATGAATACTGGCACTGTAAACACAGTGTGGGCCACTTTTTTATTGCACGCAGAGAGATCTGAGGTTCAAAATTTTTTTATTCGACTGTATTATTCTTTAGTGACACGTGTTTTATATAGATCCCAATCTAAGATGTATTTTCATCCACCCCTAGATATCTGTAACATTCCTTGTCAGATACAGGGCAAGCAATCAAATCATTGATGGAGTTGTTACGTACTGTGTATGTATGTATGTATGTATGTATGTATGTATGTATGTATGTATGTATGTATGTATGTATGTACGTATGTACGTATGTATGTATGTATGTATGTATGTATGTATGTATGCATGTATGGTATTGTGCATGTATGTGTGTATGTGTGTATGTGCATAGAAGCAGTGATAAAAGTCTGAATCCTATACGAGCGAAAAACTGTCGGAAAGAAAAAAAAATTAATTTTACAGGTAAAGGAAGAAATTATTAAAAATCAAGAAATTTATATAACTTGAAGAAAGAAAAATGAAATCCAAAAGTAAGAAAGATAAAAAAGAGCTTCAATTCAAAAAAGAAAGAAAGAAAGAAAGAAGGGAAAACGAATAAACGAATAAACGAAAGATGTTGATATAAATGGAGAAAATGAAACACAGAAAGAAAAACAAGAAATAATTGAATGTAAAGGATCTAAAGAAGAAAGAGTTTGAATAAAAGGAAAAAAATAGAGAATGAAAGAAATATTGAAAAACAGAGAAAAGATAATAGAAGATGGGAAAGTATTTTAATAAAAATGAGAGGCAACGACGTTAATAATCGTTTGTAGGCAGAAGGCCTGAAATTTTGGGGAAAAGATTAAGTCGATTACATCGACCTCATTGCCTAACTGGTACTTATTGAATTGACCCCGATAGAATGAAAAGCAAAGTCGACCTCGGCAGGGCTTGAACTCAGAACGTCGTGACAGACGA
>NC_068996.1:1443944-1446444 GCF_001194135.2 Octopus bimaculoides | reverse complement strand
AAAAGAGGATGAAAAGGGAAAGAAGAGAGAAAAAGTATATAAAGGATGTTAAAAAGAGAGAAAGTGAATAGAGAGAGAAAAATGAAAGCAAGAAAATGGAAAATATTATTAGAAAGTCAAACGTTTTGGAAATAAGTTTGATTTCAATTTAAACAACTTGACATTTTTTAAAAAAATTCTTTGCATGATACTAGATTTGATAAACATCACTTTATTTTGAAACTCCCCACACCCACTAACTTATTATTTGTCTTCTTCCCCATCGCCACCCACTCTCTACTCCATTCTATTTCTCTTCTCTCTATTCACCTCTCTAACTTTCTCTATCAATTTATCAAAATCTCTTCCATCTTTCTTTGTCCTATTAGTCTCCCTCACCCGCTTTGTACATACACACATACACACACATATACATACTTGAATAGATAGACGTGCATGCAAGTATGTATGCATGTATGTATGTGTGCGTACATATATATATATATATATGTGTGTGTGTGTGTACGCACGCACACACACACACACACACACACACACACACACACACACACACACACACACACATCTATGCTTATATGCATGTGTTTGTGTGTTTCTGTGGCGGTGTATGAGTGTATATCCGTGTCATGGTGTTTCTATGATTCTAAATTTGGTAAATATCATTTTATTCCAAGGTATCCACTCACTCGCTCTCCTATATCTCACCTCTCTTCTCATTGAATTCTTTAATCTTTACTTTTTTTTCCTGGTTTCTTTATCTTCGTCTTCTTTATCTGCATCTCTATTTTCTCTCTATATACCTAATTGTGGTCTCTACATTCATATCTCATATATATTCTTCTCTCTCACGACGTCTCTACTTTTTCTCTGTCTCATTAAAGTCCTCTCGTACTTCACTACACATTCTCTTCACCTTGATACTTCTACCTATCTTATATATTATCCTTTGTTTTTTTTATTGCAACCCTCATATAACAAACACTCCTATCTTTTCTCTAATCACTGCTTCCTCTTTTCCTTTTGGATCTTAAAATAGGTCTCCCTTTCTAAATCTATCTCTATATATTTGTCTTCTAAACTTAAATATTTCCTACTGCTACTTTGATGTTTCACTTTGTTAACTTCTGCATTTCTCTTTCTTTATAAATACCCCTTCTCTCGTCCTCTTCCTTGTGTTCACTCTCTTTCGCTTTCTGTATACTCACACATTCATAGGCATTTATACATACTTATATTATATTGTAAATTACATATAATATATTGCATATTGTATACGAACATAGGCATACATACATACATACATACATACATACATACAAACATACATACAAACATACATACATACACACACACATACATACATACAAACATACATACAAACATACATACATACATACACACATACATACATACATACATACATACATACATACATAGAGACATACATATATATGTGCGTGTACGTAGAGATGTTTATTTGTAAATATACGTACGCTTCTATGTATGTATGTATGTATGTATGCATGTATATATGCACTCCCCCCCCCACACACACAGCTATCCATTTATCTATATATCTACTAAAGTTTGCTATTTTATACCTCCTCCCTGCATTCTACCTACGATTCTTCATCTTCTCCGACTCTGTCTCCTTCAGTGGACAATAATGTATCAGATTCAGTTTGAAAGCTATCGAAAATCCCTGCAAAACTGCTTCAATAAGGAGATTATTATTTAATACCCATTTCAAGAAAAGGAGAGTGACTCTTAGTACTATGTCATCGCTGGCATCGCACAATCCTATCCTACCTTCAACAATATCTTTTCCCTATGTTTACTTGATGACAAATGATCTAGCCGGCTCAATTAACTATCACAATGATATATCATATAACATCAGAATTATTATTATTATTATTATTATTATTATTATTATTATTATTATTATTATTATTATTATTATTATTATTATCATCATTATTGTTATTACTGTTGTTGTTGTCGTCGGCGTCGTCGTCGTTATAGCTGTTGTATTAGTAGTAAGTGTAATTATTGTTGTTGTTCATAGTAACTTTATTCTTATTATTGATGTTGTTGTCATTACTACTAATATTACAACTTCTACAACTACATATAGAAATGGTAGCCATGTTATTATCGTTGATGTTGTCATTGTTTTCCGTTATAGAAATTATCATTTTCCTCATCATGACCACCACCACCACCATCTTCATCGTCATGATCATCGATATAATTGTTTTCTAACTTAGACACGAGATTAGCATTTTTAAATGTAAGAGTTAGCTGATACCCGAGTGCTTAACTGGTATTTTAATTTATCGACCCCAGAGGAATGAAAAGCGGTTTTCCAACTCATAAAAGAGCATTTTGACCGATGCGCTAACGGTTCTGCCAGTTTACTGCCAATACTACTACTACTACTACTACTACTACTACTACTACTACTACTACTACTACTACTACTACTAATAATAATAAT
>NC_068996.1:1441904-1443934 GCF_001194135.2 Octopus bimaculoides | reverse complement strand
ATAATAATAATAATAATAATAATAATAATAATAATAATAATAATAATAATAATAATAATACTAATAATAATAATAATGAATACCATGATGCAATATTAGGCACTGGGTCACATGGTTTTTGATCTTAACTCATTGGAAAAGTAATGAAGTACATATTTTGTCTTGGCATAAAATATGGGCTACAATATGCACAATACCACAGATTTGTTTGTCAGTTACTTGATCCTAACCAATGGAGCATGTCCTGTGGTGGCTGATGATATGTGCATTTTTGATGACGACCAAAAGTAGTGGGGGAGCATGTTAGCCATGTGTTGAGAATAATTCTTTGGGATTTGAATAATTCACCTCTGGAAACATGGGTGCTTCGTTAAACATCCTTAAACAAACCCTATTCTGGGACGTTTTGATTAAAATGGACCCCCTTCTTCAAAGTCATCCGATGTTTATCTTGATACGAGATCGTCATGTTACGCACATATGGTTGTGATACACGCGCTTGGTGTACCCTTATCAAGAAGAGGAAGAAGAAGAAGAATTCTTTATTGGCCACAAGATCCGCACACCAAATAAAATGATAATATAAAGCAAAGAGCAGTGAGAATTTGCATAAAATACATGTAAACATTAAAACATTTATTAAAATATAATTTATGAGAAAATCATCAGGTATGCAAATTATAATATCCACAGACGCCGACTCCAACTCAATATTTATTTCTTTATAGCCCACAAGCGATTAAACATAGGTGGGGGGGGGACAAACAAGGACAGACAAAGGGATTAAGTTGATTACATCGATATCAGTGCGTTACTGGTACTTATTTAATCGACCCCGAAAGGATGAAAGGTAAAGTCGACCTCGGTGGAATTTGAACTTAGAACGTAAAGACAGACGAAATACTACTACGCATTTCGCCGGCGTGCTAACGTTTCTGCCAGCACGCCGCCTTTACCTCAATATTGCACCTGCACCTCAATATTGCAAACACTAGTTGAGTGAGTGTGCAGGATATTGACACAAGCAAAGTTACTTTTTTGATAGTTTAGGAAAAAATTATTACACATAATGCAAAAGGAAACTGACCAGTTACATATAAACATGATGGGTTTAGCAACATTACGTGTCTATACAAAAGATTTGGGAAGAATCTTGCAGAGGCAGAAAGAAAGCTTTATCATCATCATATCACCATTATTGTCATCATCAACAACAACAACATGAGTAATAATAATAATAATAATAATAATAATAATAATAATAATAATAACAACAACAACAACAACAACAACAACAATACTAATAATAATAATAATAATATTAATAATAATAATAATAATAATAATAATAATAATAATAATAATAATAATAATAATAACAATAATAGAGCATCACAGCAAACCACAGCACATACCCAAGGCGCACAGAGTTGCGCTCGTTACTGAAGTGAAAGCACATTATAAAAATAAAACTACTGAACAATAATAATAGTAATAATGATAATAATCTTGGAAATTTGGAGCTATGGGAGAGAGGATGAGTCGTTTACATCGACCCAGTATGTAGCTGGTACTTATTTCATTGACCCCGATGGGATGAAGGGAAAAGTCGATCTCGACGGAATCTGAACTCAAAACGTGAAGACGGACGAAATACCGCTATGCATTTTAACCGCTATACCAACGATTCTGCCACCTAAAATCTGACATAGAAAGGCTATATATACAACGCACAGAAGGTGGCCGGGGTTTTATACAGCTGGAAAACTATTATAAAATAACCACCATAGGACTGCAAAAATACCTACTCCAGAAGCAAGGAAAACTAATACAAATAGCCACAAAACACGAGCAAAACAAGAAACAAAGGGAATGAGGAGAAGGGAGAAGAAACGAAAGATAGTGAAGGTTAGAAGAAAGATACACAAGGGCCAGCAAAGGAGAAGGGAGAGAGACGGTTCACAGTAAGGTTTCACTTTAATATATCTGTGTGTGAGTGTGTGTGCATGTGTGTGTCTACGTATATATAT
>NC_068996.1:1439752-1441773 GCF_001194135.2 Octopus bimaculoides | reverse complement strand
ATATATATGCATACATATATATCTACAGGGTGCAACGGGTAAATTGTCGCCATATTGTTTTTAATTTCGCGCATGTGCAGTGTCTGTTTTTGAATTTGTCAACTACTCAGTTTTTTAGGGGCAGTTGCGCACTGCCTGTGAGAAAAACACCACTGTGACGCAATTCACTCTGCCAGAAATTCGGAAACGACTTACTATAGAGCTTGGCATTCGCGCAGGAAGCTCCAATATGAACAGACGGAACAACCGTTGCCGTGTCCCCAAAACATGTACCGAGCGTGATAAAAGTCAAACAACCATTCAACATGATGGTGTTTGGAGTGATCACTAATGATCACTTATGCCTCCATTCATCTTCCCACACGGCCTTAAACTTAACACGGAGGCCTACATTAAGTGCCTGGAGGAGTTAGTGCTGCCATGAGGAGGGTAGCTGCTTGGAGACCCTGTGTCAGGCAACAGGACTCTGCCCCATGCCACACCAGCTAGAGAACCCAGTCATGGCTGTCGGACAATTTCTGCAACCACATCCCCCCTAACATCTGATTACCTGACTCCCCAAACTGCAACCCCCATGATTATTATTTGTGGGGCACAGTTGAGCGAGGGACCAGCAAAACTGCTTGTAACATCAAAGATGAACTGAAGGCAAGGATTATGGCAGCATTCACCAACTTGAACAAGGAGACTGTTCAGAAGAGTTGCAGGAGATTCTGAAATCGTCTAGAGGTCGTGGTTAAAGACAATGGCGATTTTATTGAATAAATAAATTTACTCTTTAGGATTTCAAGATATTTTTATGTAATTTTGGTAAATATATCTGTTAAAATGAAATGTCAGTGTTATTTTCATTTTTGCGTAATTTAGACGACAGTTTATTCACTGCAACTTGTATATCTATACCTTAATCTCTATCTATCTATCTATCTATCTATCTATCTATCTATCTATCTATCTATCTATCTATCTATCTATCTAGCTAGCTAGCTAGCTAGCTAGCTATCCTTCCATCTATCTATCAATCTATCTACCTATCTCTCCCTTCATAGCAGTCCAAAAAATAGGACGAATGCTGCCGTTGATTAGCTCCAAGAGGCCATCGCCTCTAGCTAATCTATGTGACACACGAACCTGTGTCCATTATAATCTTCGAACAGGGGAGGTCAGCCGCTTCCCCTTGCTGGTCTGGCATATACAGACTAGTTTCGGGGTATAGCCCCTTGTCAATACACATGCGTCTGTGCTTGTGTGTGTGTGTCTGTATGTCTGTGTGTGTATCATTGTTGATAGTAGCACTATGAACTTCCCCTCATCCTCGTTCCCAAATGCATTGAGCTCCTGTTACCTTTGAACCCGACTTTATGTACCGTACTTGTAACTCACCGTGTTTGTGTTTTTACCCACGCTGTTGCCATCGTCGAGGATGCTGTTGTTGTTTTTGCTCTTGTTTTTGTTTTCATTGTTGTTAGTTGTGTTGCCGATATTGCCCCTTGTCAATGGGGCAATACCCCGAAACTAGTATGTAGATGCCAGACCAGCAATGGGAAGCGGCTGATATTGCAGATACTGGTGCACACATATTCGCTCTCATACATTCTCGAACATACACACACTCACACGCACGCACACACACATACACACATGCACATACACACACACACACACACACACACACACACACACTTGCTTACACGCAGACGCAGATATACTCGTGCACAAGTACGCGCGCCAATGATTCCCATCGACTTCCTGACCAACCATGTGATCCTTGGAATTCAATTTGAATCTGTTGTCACTTCTATGTCAATAACACTGCGTTAGTAACAACGTGTGACGTGTGTTGACCAAAGTCAATATCCGGAAATCTTCTCTAGTTTTTATGAGCGAGCCTACGAAACTTTAAGATGCACAATTTGTCGAATCAAATTGTTTTTAAATATATAACGCAAATAATACCTACCGAATGTGATGAATGCCACTTCCTTCGGTTTTGCCTAATTCTCTCTCTCTCTCTCTCACCC
>NC_068996.1:1428397-1439668 GCF_001194135.2 Octopus bimaculoides | reverse complement strand
ATATATATATATATATATATATATATATATATATACACACACACACACGTATTAAATGTTTGTTGATCGAGCACTTTTAAGCCTGAAATGTCTTCTTTTCATTAAAAGACCTTATATTAAGAGATGTTTGTGACTAGGTTTATCCAATAAGTACTTTCTTCATGCAAAAGAGCTGGATAGGAATTGAATGATATTTGACTGCTATTTTCAGTTCACATTCAGGGTCTCTCGCTGCAATGATGACAATATTGATGATATTGTTAATGATTTTGATGGCACTAGCCTTAAAATCGTCATTGCAATTTTGGCGGCACCCTGGTGGCTTTGATCATGGTGGTGGTGATGGTCGTATAAGTGATAACAGTGGTTGTGGAAGTGGTGCTACTGACGAGTGCTGCTTTAAAATATTAATGTTAGTGTTTCTGGTAAGGGTGATGGTTGCGATAAAGTTTAAAGAATAGCATTCAAAATTTTAATGTAAAATTTTCAAAAATATATCATTTTTTTTGTCATCGAATTAACAGCATTCTTCTGCGTTTTAATTTTCTTTCTCTCCCTCCTTTTCTCCTCCTCTTTCTTCTTCCTTGCTTCCTTTACCTCCATTAATTTCTTTGAAATAGATCTAAGTAAATCTGCACAACAATTTCATGAAAAATAACATTACATTAAAACAAAGAACAACTCAATAAAATCAAAAAACATAAAACAGAATAAAAAATATTATATAAAATAAAATAAAACAAATTCATAAATGGCTGTGTACCCATGGATTGCCTGCTAAAAATTGTATTATTAAAGAAAAAATGTATATGGACGAAATAAACTAGTCTTGGTTGAATGTCTTTCAAAGGAGTCACATGATTAAGTAGCGGCTTCTTTTGATAGCAAATGATACTTTTCTGTTTTTAAATAGAAAGGTTTTACTATTCGGAACGTTTGAGTTCTATGAAGAAAAGTATTAAAATTTTCCCGAAATATCGATTGAGATAGCTGTTGAATCGAAATTCAAATACGAAAAAACAGATATGCGTGGATACATCGTTGAACAAACTAACGCTACTTTGTAATATGAAGTCACTAATATAAAAATAAAAAAATAAAAAATCACACAATTCCTTTCAATAAACAGGAAGTTCTTCCTCTTTTATGAGACTCCCAATCTCATACTTATACCAGTACACGAAGCATCAGTCACATTTCACAATAGCAGTCTATAATATACTGCATTAACTCTTCCTGTACTACACGACACAGCCATACTTCACAAGCAGCACTACGATGCATATCACACATAGGCCACAATATGCATAGTCGCAACTCCATACAATATAGAACAGCACTATCATACACTGCACAAACGCAAACTCATTAACACTAACATGCCAGACATAATCACTAAGAGACAGCAAACACCCTAGCATCATTTTACACTACACAGAATCTATCTATATGTATACATACGTATATCATATAGGTATGCATGTATATGTATATATCTGTACATACACACACACACACACGGAGAAAGAGAACGAGAGAAAGACAGAGACTAAGAGAGTGAGAAAGTGTGCGAGAGAGACTACACGAGAGAGAGAGAGAGAGAGAGAGAGTGTGTGTGTGTGTGTGTGTGTGTGTGTGTGTGTCTGAGAGAGAGAGAGAGATACATACATACATAATTATGTATGGGATATAAGTCTGTAAGTTATATAAGAAAACGTGTTTTGCAGGTAAAGTTCTCTTAATGGTGATTATTTAGTACACGTTATTGCGTACGATCTTAAATAGTTAGATAGATTAACATATAGATATACATTTTCAATATATATATTTAGTAGCATTAAACCTAGATTACTGAGGTGGTAACTTGAGGCACTTTTCCAACCAATTCTTGGACATCAACGCAATTGAAGCTCTTAAAGAGCTGGTATGTGATGGCGACAAGAAATTTTTAAAAAGAGACAGGGTGAGCATTACAGAGAATGACAATCTAGGAGAAAAATATTGAACCAAATTATTATTATCGTTATTGAAGCAAACTGTTGTTGTTATTATTTTATTATTATTATTATTATTATTATTATTATTATTATTATTATTATTATTATTATTATTATTATTGTTGTTATTGTTGTTGTTGTTGTTGTTGTTGTTTCTCTTTGTTACAGATTTTGTTGGAGCTCCTGGAGTTTTACATGAGTAGCTGCTTTCCTACGTGCAGCCTACGGTACTGTGCTATTCGTTCTCTTCATCTTTCTAATACTTTTCTGATTAATCTGGCTGTGCCAAGGAAGCAATTCTTTTGTAACAGTCCTACTAGGCACTCTATTCCAAGTTCCTTTATATTCTTCGTGATGCCTTCTGATACTGTTCTCAAAGATCCAACAATATCTTCACCTTCTTCCATTTTCATTGCCGAACTATTTCGTACTTCAGCGGGTTGTATCTATTTATATTTTCGGCTTCCTTTTTGACTATTAATGGATCAAAGGGACATGAAACATCAACTATATAGCACATGTGGTGCATCGTGTCCACTACCACTAAGTCCGGTCTGTTATGCTCTAGCACCGGATCTATTTGGATTGAGAAATTCAAGAGGAGTTTGCTAGTCTCCGACTCCACCACTCTCTGCTGTTTATGCTCACACCACGTCTTGCCTTTCTCTAGCCTCCACTTTTCGCACCCTTTCCAATATAGAACTTTCGCTATCTGGTCGTGTCGGCGCAACCTGTAGTGGTTTTGGGAAGTCTAGGGCATTCGTTATTATTATTATTATTATTATCATTATTAGTTTATATAAAGGACTGAAGTAACTCAGCAGAAATATAATAGATAGAGAGAAGAGTTCTTTACTTTTGTATACGATTGCCACAATCCATCACCAAGGTAAACATAGCTAACGTAATCCATCACCACGGCCAACTTAATGACAAAAAGCGCAACTCAAAAGTAACTTATTTATGAGTGCTGAAAAGTCAAATTAAAATAGAAATGAGAACGGCGTGAATGAGGCTGGAACACCTTGTGAAAGTAACAAAGAGAAAACAACAACAACAACAATAATAATAATAATAATAATAATAATAATAATAATAATAATAATATTATTATTATTATTATTATCATCATCATCATCATCATCATCATCATCATCATATTTCCGTTCACCGCTGGTCTTACTATCCCTAAGCACCCGTTTCTTGGTGGCTCCAGCTTGGTCACACAGATTTTGTTCACTTAATTCAAATAGGTCTCTGTCGGTCCATGCCTGGTGCATTCTTTCCCTATATCCCCCAGCGGGTACTTCATTATCATTTCCCAGATTACCCAGAAAGTAGCACTCCATTACCGACACATTTGATTCTTTTGTCCACCTTCTTTTAGCAGTTGCTTGATGACGACTGGGCCCACGCTGCTCACCCGTGGGGCACCCGCCGAGCGAGAAACTTTCACAAAGTGTTCCAGCCTCATTCACGCCGTTCTCATTTCTATTTCTATTTTTATTTGACTTTTCAGCACTCATGATGAGGGTTAGTGAATTTTAGGTTGCACAACCACCAATATTTTTTTTCCGTGACTCCATTAATGACAGGATCTACACCAATGACAGGATCTACATCAATGATAGGATTCCTGTAATCCTGGTATAATTTTTGGAGCTTCCGTCTCCTAGAGGGGGAGTTCAAGTTTTATGATTGCTTCTGCCTCTGAGGTATATGCTATTTTGGTGGCCGTTGCCACGTAAGATTTCATTAGCCTTTATACAGGTCTTGTTTTTTTTCTTCCTGTAGGGTGTCCAAAATGTATGAAACATACACCCTCCTCACAGAGCAAGCTCAATGGTGTTGCCGGTTTAGTCGCCGACGTTCCTACCGAAGATCAAAATTCTCTGGTTCCTAGTTTAAATACGGGGAAGAGGTAGTATCGCATCGGCCTCGTGGCAAAGCGGTCTTTTGATTACAATATCTATATAATGATATTTTGAGAAGTTAAACAAAAGTTAAAAAAGAAAAGAGAGACAAGAAAAATTTTAACTGACTTTCTTTGGCCGGTAAAGCGGTCTTTTCATTACAGTAGCTAAATAGAAATAGGAATAGTTATTATTATTATTATTATTATTATTATTATTATTATTATTATTATTATTATTATTATTATTATTCGCTGTCTTCAAGCGCTCCAGCTGGGTTCAATTTTTAAACAATTATTTACACGCGTTTGGTGCTTTTTGTTCATTATTCACTTTATTCTTAGACGTTAATAGAAACACCAGGAATCTGTCGCTGGTTATCTGTGTTTGTTTAGCTACTCGGGGGTGGGACTATATTTGACCCACCGAATAAGTTCCGTGGGCGTTTAATCAATCTAATTGAATGCTACTCAACAAGATGGCGGAGCGTGTCTTGAAAGGGTTGAGAAAAACTTCACACTATCCCTGCAGATCTGCTACTTGCTGAAGATTATCTCCTTTCCCTCTGTTACTGGCAACAATATGGGAGAGGGGGAAGAGAAAAGCGCGAGTGAAAAAGTACAAAGTCCGAAACGTTGTAACAGCAGTGGCAACATCGACAACAGCAGTGACAGCAGCAACATGAGTGACAGCATTAACAACAGCAGTTGTAGCGGTAGCAACAAAAACAACATGAGAGACAGCAACAGCAGCAGTAAGATGACAACAACAATAACACTAGTAAAGGTGTCAACACCACCAACAAAAACAGCAGCAACAAAACCAACACCGACAAAACCAACACCAACAACAAAAACGACGAGAAAATCGAGAACATTACCAACATTACTGACAACGAGAACAAGGTCACTGCGGCAGCAGCCACAAAGAGACCTCACTTCAGCATGGACCTCACAAAAAAAAAAAATGATCAAAAGTTGGCACAGGCCTGGAAGCTCATGAAGCAAGAGCAAACCAGGGCCAAATTAATTGTCCTGGTGGAGGCCATCGAAACAGTTGAGCGAAGAACGGTACATTTCTGATGCATCTCAGCAGAAACAAAAATAGCGAGTTTAAGTGCCTTAGCAGATATTGAAGCTGCGCTGAGGTGCATGAGATCATATCGAGTACACAGCGAGGGGCAAACAATACAGCACCATTTCGGTGTTGTTTAATTATGAAGTCCTCATTATGAAACATTCAATGATCCCTTACGAAACCAGTAAGCTCATAATGTACCCTTCCCATATGGGAAACCGAACAGCACCTGTCCGCATTCCCAGAGTTCCGCCAAGACTTGATATGCGATGGATTCTGGAATGCGTAACTGAGGAAGCGATGGATACCGTCTTGATATAGGTGAAAAAACTGCCAGGGAGGACTGACCCGCGGTTGATACTTCTACAGATCGGGCCAGAAAATGGAAAAAGAATCCCGGACCACATCCGTCTCCAGAACGGGACGGTGATATACATAATGACTGAGGACAAAAGGCGACATCGTTTCGTTTGTGCAGAAACAACCCATTTGCGATCCTACTGCTCTAAACGGATAAGAGCTTTAAGCGATGGACGGCCTCTATTGCTGCCTACGCCGCGACGCGAACCACAACCAAAACCAGCGCCAGCATAACCATCAGCAACAACACGAAAGGAAACACCACCAAAGACATTGACAATCCAAGGATAAAACGAGGAAAGCTCTCCCACTCTTCTCACAAAAAAAAAAGAAATACACACATGCATAACAACAGAAACACAGACACAAGCACGCTTACAGCCACAGACCTCTCATCTTGCAGTAGTGAAGATGAACGAATACGAAAAGCCCCCTACAAACAAAGCAGAGAACACACAAAATCTCCACAGAGCATAACAGCCAATACCAACTTCAGCATCAGCAACAGAGAGGCTGGTGTATCTGGAAGTAACAATGTCAGTAACAATGTGAACTATTCCACCCCCACCATTAACAGCGAGAACAGAATAAGGAAGTACCTTTGCAGCAGCTGCTGCGAAATGAGTTAAACAATTATAACAAAAGAGAGATAATAGTCCTGGTCCACAAACTCATAAAAAGTGAAAAAACCTGGGCAAACCTTACAATCCCAGCTGAAGTGGGCGTAGAAATTGAGAAGAGGAGTAATATATAAGTGCGTCTTAGTGCAGTCTTGGAGAGTGGAACAACCCTCCCATCTTCAGGTGGAGATGGCACTGGGATCAATCAGAGAAGATGTCGAATTCATCCAAAGTTTTGGTACCACCTCGGTCATTTGAAAAACAGAAGAACTGGCACGAAGCATTCGGTACGGCCCGTAAAACTGACCAGCTTATGATGTACCCGTTCTACATGAGCAGAAGAACAATAAAGGTTCGAGTCCCCAGAATATTACCAGATATCAACATGTAGTGGCTCCTGGGATTTTATCGCGGAGGGCACAGATACCGTCCTCCTAAAAGTCCACAAAGAGAAGACTGACTGGGATGGATTTAGAAATGCTAATCTAAATAAAACGGCAAGACTTGGAGAATATTCCAGACCATGTCCGCCTCAAAGACGGGACGAAATTCCCTCTGATCACCGAAAACAAAGGCCTCATTGCTTCACTTGAGGCGAAGCAACATTCCTACAAGCACGCTGCTCTGAACAAAAAGGCACAGGGGTCAGTGGACCTCCTTTGTCACCAACACCAAAGCTAAAAAAAAAACAAAAAGAAACAGCACCAGCAGTAGAAATGTTACCAACAACAACAGGGTAAGCAGCAAAAATAACAGCAATGGCGGCAGCGGCGGTGATTCGCGCAACAACAGCTCCAGCAGGAAAACTGTCGGAGAGGTCAACCACAAAAACTAACGCCTCACAACCAAGCTCAACAACTCACAAACAAGAACACAATAAAAGATACACATACAAACACGAAATCACTTCCACGCTTAGAAGAGGAGGTTGCAACAGACACTGGTTGTACACATTGAAAAGTGATGATGAAGGGGGCAGAGTAGATAAAAGGAAAACGATAAGGAGTCACAAAGGTGAGACATCTTATCCTGCACCAAAACAAGAAAATAAAAACTACACACACACCCACAACAAACGCAACAATCATCAGCTAAAGCACTCCAACCACTGCAGACAGAAAAAAATTCCCAAAAGGAAACTCACACTACAAACGCAACAAGACCAGCAAAAAACAACGAAGCAGGCAATTAACTTTGTGTTAGCAAGGAGGGCCAACAAAAGACTGATGGCTCTTTTTTCACGAAGGGAAGCCACTGAAAAAAAGTGGGGACCCTGCTCAATTTGGATCAATCAACATACCGAAGGACATAATGATGGTTAGGATGGATTTGGACACTTTCCAAACAATTAGGGAAGCATTTCCAGATGATGCAGAGATCCCGCAAGTAAACGCTAATGCAAGGCTTCAAGGAGGGTTCCCAAAGGTATACAACGAAGAAATGGAGGTGGGATCAACCGATCTCCAACGACTCCAGGAGGGTAACACTCCTCATAATTGTTTCCTTCCTTTTAGGCCAATATGGCGGTGCTAAGAGTACGTTGCATAAATGGACGTGGCTTGGGGTCGTCCTGGAAGCAAGGTCGCTTGCTCCTTGACCTCAGATGGCTGAATTTGGATAGCCATCAGTGAAACCAAGATTGCGGACACACGCAACTTAACACCCATTTTTGACGATTTAGAGATATTTGCATCTTTTAGTCGACCAGGAATGAGGGGTGGGGGTGGTGTTGTTCAGAAAAGGTCTGGATCTCAAGATACGGTTGGTCTACCTGGGCCCAGAAAGAGAATGAAAGCAGTACTTTTAGAATGGTCGCTGTGTAATGCTTCGACTGGATTGGGGCTGCCTCATTTCTTCAGACGTTTGGAGATCTTTCTAGAGACGTCTCGTTCCTTGATGTTACTGGGCGACTAGAACGCCATATTGGATGCACGTGTGGATTGGGTGGGGCTAGCGGATAGGAAAGATGGGTGCCTCTGCCTCGCAAATCTGCTCAGTCATTTACAACAGGCTAGTAAAAAACCTGGCATGGGTGCGGCCCTGATCAATTTAGATTAATCGAAAGCCTTCGATAGGGTCGACCATCAGTATTTGGAGGCTGTCCTTAAGGTGGTTGGTTTCGGTCCAGTTCTCAGAGGCTGGATCGCTGCAATGTACAGTGTTCAATTAAATGGCCACCTGTCCGAATCATTTAGCATCGCACTTCGGTCTGTCAAGGATGCCCGCTCTCATCCCTTTTCTACGTACTGGCGCTCAAACCACTACTGCGGAAGCTGGCTGTTTCGAGGGACATCCCGCGAGAACTAGGATGTGAAATATACGTGTCGGCATATGCGGACGACATGACTGTGATAGTGTCGGAGTCTCAGAAATTGAGATGGTCGGCACTACCGTAAAGAAATACGAAGTGGTGACAGGAGCAATGATTAACCAGGAAATGTTAGTGGGCTTGCAGTTTCGCACCTGCAAAGGCAGATCCTTGCCGACAGATAGTGTTGTGGGGTGCTGGACGGAAGGACCATTTAAGATGTTCGACGTCTGGTTCGGTCCGGACCTCCAAGTGAACGAAAACTGGTTCGAGATGACAGACAGGATGGCCCGTCTCATCCAGATGTCGGCCATGAGGAAGTTATCCCTGAAAGGTCGGGTGCAGGTGGCGAATACGTACATCGCATTCAGCATATACTGTCACCTGAATGTCAACTCTTGCTCCACTTCGTAGCTGAACAGGCTGGTGCACTTGCTTTTCTGCTTCCTTTGGAACGGACAGGTACTACTTGTCAGACGGTCCATTTGCTGTCAGCATCCGCTGAGTGGAGGACAGGGCATGCCGTGGTTGATGATGCGCAGACATGCGCTGAGGCTGCGACATATCCAGCAATACCTTGAAGGTGAGCAGGTGTGGTCGTCGTTTGTTGGACACGCTTTTCCGTAGCTCGTCTCCTTGACAGAGCGACAGTCTCAGATCAGAGGTAGACTGAGGAAGGGCGTTTGGCACCAAGAGTGTCTCCATGCGCTCATAGTTCTCGGCCAGTCGGGCAATGCGGTTGGTGGAAGTTCCACCTTGGAATTTTATAGGGGATTAGTAGAGGGCAAGAGACACGATGTTCTCGGAGAGGTCCTGGCGTCGAGGAAAATCAACAGAATAGTCTATTTCAGAGGACATTCGGGCCGGGGCCCATGGACAACTTCTAGAAATACCTGACCTGGCAGATATTACCGGTTCTCAATAAGCTTCTCAGGCACGGGTGTGCAGTCAGACAGGCTTCTCCGAGATGCACACGGAGCGATGAAATCGTTCTGCATGCTCTCGTACAGTGTTCACGCATTGCTGACTTGTGGAGCTTCGTCGACCAGTTATTGTTAGGTGTAGGACGGATCCGGCTATTATTCGAGTTCATCGTGAAGATCGCCCTGTCTCCTTCCTTTGGCCGGGACGGACAGGCAGTCTTTCTCTGTCTGGTGGATATGGTGAAAGAAGTTGTGTGGTGGACTGAAAGGGTTGAAGACGGGTACCTTCTTCTTCGGCCAAGGCCTCATTGCCATTTTCAGATTCCACCTGTAAAGGAAAGTGAGGCTGGAGAGGGAAGTGTTGTCACCCAGTAAGTTCGTTGAGAGGTGGGTAAATTTGGAAAGAATGGGCCTACTCTTAGGGAACGCCTGTAGTCCGGATGGAATGAGAAGAGTGCCTACCTGAGCTGCCTTTGGGGTTAGTGGGGTCCAAAGTGTTTCAGATTGCTTTGGTCAGCTCTCGGTGTAAAACACCCTATTGGGAAGTGCATTTTTTGTTTTAATCTCCTTGTTAATTGGTGTGTTTTCTTTCTGCTGTTTACACATTAAACCCCACTGTCCCTCGACTGCGTATCGTCCTATGTTTTGTGTTCGAACCTATTGGCCAATAAAGAAAGTATTATTATTAGACGGAGCTGCAGTCATGGGTGAAGAAAAGACCGAGACGGCGCCTGGCACTAGAATGTCATCAGGCGCTCACAGCCCTCTACCAGTCAGGCAATGGGATCGGTGGATGTTCTGCATTAGAGATTTATAGAGAATTACTAGGGGGAAGTACGACGACGTTCTCTGGAAAATTCTGGACGCTGATGAAAACGAACTGGCTAGTGTATTCCGGAGGACAGTCCGGTCAGGAACTATCATGGATAGATGTTCTTGGCTTGGCAGTGTTACGGGGGGGGGGGCTACCAGTTCGAGACAAGCTCTACAGGCACGGATTTTCTGTCAGATGGACATGTCCGAGGTGCGCGCAGAGTGACGAAATCGTTCTGCACGCCATCGTTCTATGTCCGGGCATTTCTGACTGTTGGGGTTATGTTGAACAATTACTGTCACGTGTGGGGCGGACCCGTCTGTCGGTCGAGTTTGTAGTGATGATTGCATCGCCGCTCTCCTTCAATCGGGCAGACAAGGCAGTTTTTCTTTGCCTGGTGGCTGTGGCGAAAGAGGTCAATTGGTGGACAAGGCTGAAAGGCATGAGGACAGATACATTCCTTTTTGGTAGAGGAAGTCCCATTGACTCCTTCAAGTTTCATTTGACAAGGAAATTGAGAGTGGAGAGGGAAATGCTGTCCTCGGCTGAATTTATTGAAAAATAGGTGAAAATTGCGAAATGGCGAGAGAGGATTGTACCTATTTAAGTGTAGACCAGTGAGTCGGAGAGAAAGAAATGGAGAGGGCACTTGCTCATAGGGGTTCTTCGATTATCTCTAAAGGCGTTCCTGTATCAGGAGGTCCACATCTCTATCATGCCCCTAGCTTTTTGTTCGTACTTCTGTATGCTATGCATATGTCTCCTCTTCTCTAGTGAATACCGAGTATACTTATTTGAATGTTTCTTTTTTTTTATTTTTTATATATCATTTCATTATTATATGTAAACTCCCACACCTTATGTCTGTCTCTCTATTGTCCCCCTCATGTTTCGCCCTCGTGGCAAATAAATGAAATCATCATCATCATCATCATCATCATTATTATTATTATTATTGTTCAGTAGTTTTATTTTTTTAACGTGCTTTCACTTCATTACCAATCGCAGCTCTGTGGGCCTTGGGTATATGCTGTGGTTTGCTGTGATGCTCTTATGGTTACTGTATTGAAAGTGTTTTGCGTAGGATGTGTGCAGTGCCCAGTAGTGCAATTTTCTGTATGTTATATTTATTTGTAAGTCCTGGTGTTTTTGTTATGTGTTTGTCTGAATATTTTTTTAATAGACCTAAGGCACCTACTATTATTATTATTATTATTATTATTATTATTATTATTATTATTATTATTATTATTATTATT